>NC_092265.1:12135633-12435633 GCF_036320965.1 Panulirus ornatus | reverse complement strand
CTAGGAAGCATGGTTAGTTGACTTGCAATATTTAAAACTATTGGTATTCCATTCTCTGGTACGGCACCGTGCCTATCATTGGTTTATGGACACTGCCGTCATATTCAAATGTTGGTTGAATAATAATTTTATTCAGAATTTAGGGATCTGTATCTGGTGGTTAGCTTTAGTTTGGGAATGCTAAGCTAGTCCGCTGGGTGCTACGACAGGGAGTGTAATTCTGTAAGTTTCTGCATACCATATACTCTTTTAAGTAGGCATTCAGCTCAGTCTGGGTAAGAGTAGTAATGACTTAGGGGATTCATTAGTCTGTAAGTGAATTTGTCCCTGTTAGACTTGTCGGCAAAACAGCGTTTTACTCCTTTGTGACTCGTCCTGAAAAGAGAAATCATCCATCCAAATGGTGTTTAAAGCACTTGCTAATAATGCATACTGTTGAGTTACTGTTTTGATGTCTAGTTTCCATCATAATCACTTCTCAGAATGTTCCCTGCCTGCCGTCCCCCCTCCTTTTAAAGTGGTTCTCATAATGTGAGCAGAGCATTTAAGTAGAAGGAAATTGAGGTAAAAGCACTTTGTATCGACTAAACTCTATGGATTGTTATTGATGATCAAAATACATGGAGTAGAATAGGAAAGAGAGCCTTTTATTGCATTCTGAACGTAATTTTCATTGGCCATTTGTACATTACTGGCCTGCAGATAGGTGAGAACATTCTACTTGACACTTATTCTCTCTAGCTTGTCTTTTACTGGAATTAACTCTTACAAACTTCCCAAAATATTGAAGTGATGCACATGGGTTAGGTGGAAAGCGAGATTGTTAGAGTATTTGGTTTAGAGGATAAGCAAAAGTTTAAAACTACAAGGTTAATTTTAGAGGTGCTCGAGAGTTTAAATGTTTCTATAAGACCAACATGAGACTTTACCAAGTATGTTTGCTCCAATGAGTGCTTTAAAATGTGGTAAACATTACTTCATAGCGAAGTAATCCAAATCCCAGTATGAAATTAGTTTAATATTTACTACAGTTCTGCAGGACAACTCTATACAGACTCCTAAAATAGTTTAGTCTGGTGGGTGAAAGTAGTTTTAATTGCGGCATGGGAAGATAGTTACTGCTGCTGGCTATTAATATCAGTTTCAGTATGGGATGTGTGACCTCTATAAATTGTTTTTGGCTTCCTGTAAGCACCAGTCTGGATTTGTTCCTCTCTGGCCGTCGAAGTGGAAGTAGATGATTTCCTTTTCTTTATGGGTGAGATAGATTATATTTCTTGTAGTTTGTCTCAATGAGAAGAGGTATAAGTTAATATCTATTCAAGGTTTATAGTGTTGCTTGAAAAATGAAATGATTTTAATTTGTTGAGTACACAAACTTTGCCTAATTTATTTTTCCTTTTCAGGTAAAATGTCACAAGCTGGCAGTGATTTTTCACAGCAGGAATGTGGGGACGTTGGTCACTACCTTCGTATACTTAATCCTTCGGAGGTAAAGTGCTTGCATCACCAAGATTCCCGTGGATTAGTTGGAGAATTTCAGCAACAGAAGCTGGAAAAAGAGGCTGCTAAGAACTGGGATAAATTTTACAAACGCAATGAAACTAGGTATGTTGAAAAAAGGTTTTATTTATGTGCAGTACATATTCTCTGGTTAAGAACAGATTTTGACAAAAGTAATTGCTATTGAGTTTAGTAGTTTTGTTTACCTGTAATGATTAACTTGCCTAGATCTGAATGACATGAAAGACAGACTGTGATTCCTGGTCCGAAGTGGACAAAATTTAAAACTATAGTATACATACTCTTCACATTTGGGAGGCATCTGTGAATTGTAAGAGGAACGATTAGTTTCAGAGAATTTGATATCCTGTTTTCCATGAAGTTTTGTTGTACTCGGTCATTCATGATGTACTTTACCATCCAGTCTTAAAACTAGTACGTTTGAGCTCTGAAGCACGTTCCATGCACAAAGGATTTCTGGCAGCAGTTTAAAGTGAACTCTTCTGCAAACCATTTGACAACTGTTACACCATAGAATTCATCATATCTTTACATAGGATTGCTTTCTTTTAGTTTGAGATGGGTATCCTAGAAAGGTATTACCCACAGGTTGGATGTGGATGGTTGGAGTATTGTTGAAAGAATTATTGATAGTGGAATGGTAGTCTGGTAGTTTTAAGGAAGCTTAAATCGTTATCAACAATTGGCAAAGCACTTATGATTTTGCCTTATGACACTGTATTATCTCAATGGGTGGAACCGTTCACAAAGCAATTAATGCATCTGAGCTCTCTTAGTTGGGCAGGTGTGACATATGGCACCCCTGCAGAGCAGTAGGCAAGCACATTGGTAGATCACCATGTGTGCAAGATTGAAGCCTCCACAGTGTTACAGGACAGCATGAGTGAGATAGTGTTTGAAGGCCATTAAACTTTGCATACTCATTCTTGATGATGGTGCAGTTGGCAGTTTCCATTGGAATCGAGGCTTGGTGGCATCAATTTTTGGGAAGTATCTTGCCTCAACAGTATTACGTCATTTCTACAAACTTTGTCAGCTTCATTTTTATGCTTGCAACCACATATGACAGTTTTATTCAAGCTGTAGTGGTGCCTGATCCATTCAAACCAACCCTTGCTCATAGCAATGCTTGTTTGTGGGTTTTAGCTTTTTTCCAGATCCTTTAACCTTTGGGACTTTGGGACTTGGGAAGGTTATACCTTATTGAGTTTTGCGTAACATTGCGATTCTAAACCATATGGCAAACCTTACTGTTAAACATGTTTGATTTTGTGGTATAGCTGTGCTCATCTTTTGTTAGCTAGGATATTGTGCACTTTTGTATATAAGAAAAGTATTGTCCCCCAAGCTTGAAGTTCCTAATAATCTACAAGTGACTGAGATTAAAACACTACACTGCAGCTGCATCAGGGTGGCGGCAAAGCTGTTTTAATCATAGTCAGCCAGTTATAGATTATTAGAAACTTCAGGCCTGGGGGGGGCAGCACTTTTAGGGGGGAGATTTTACACCAGCCCCTCCCCAGTCTGCTGAAGCAGTAGGTACTCCACCATCGAGATGGTATGGTTATATAGCCAATGAGCACATGGTTAATTGGGGGATTGCAAACTGACCGTACCATGTGAAATTAAACACAAGGAGAGTATGTGAATGACCAGTAGGACTCGTTGTCTGTGATCACTTCAGGAAATTTTCTTTAAGAGATATCTTTGATATTGCAATTTTAAGAAAAATTTGCATTTGTGGGTCATGTTAGAAACAAATGATCTTTTGTAGGTTCTTCAAAGATCGCCATTGGACCACAAGGGAGTTTGAGGAGCTTATTGGGAATGATTCATCCACACGATCACTGTTAGAAGTAAGTAGCCTGTTAATGCTAGTAGTATTAGTGTCATCTCTTGATGTTGGACAGTTTTAAAGAATAGAAATTTTGTAATTGTGTGGATACCCTTTTGGCTGATAGTAATTGGTGTGCAGTTGCCTACCAAGGAAATACATTGCCGGTAATTACCCACATGGGTATTGGGAGGGTTAGTGATGGTCAGTAGTGGGTCAGCACTTTAGTGATTTGTAAAGTTGCACTCTAACCTAGGTGGCTGTCTTTCTTCCTCACCCACACGTAGACTTTTGCATTCTGTCCACAAACATAGTCTTGTCACACAACTCCTGACAACACTGAACTCTCACAAATCATTGTAGTTAGTGCTATGTGCTAGCCATTCCTTTTGCGAAAAAGTTGAGAGCAATTGGCAGAAAACTAGGCAGGAGCATTATCTGTCAGTACTTGGTAGGAGCAGTAGGTAATAGTAATACGTTGGTACACTAGGTAGAAGTAATTGGTTGGAACATTTGGTAAGGACCCCTGAAAACACTGGGCTAGATTTGCCCTGTTAGTGTCTGTTAAAGGCGAGGCACTAAAGGCTAAAAAGTGGCAATTGAGTTCAACAGTTATGGAGACTTTTTCTTTGGCATCCCCCTTGAGGGAGTTCCTCAAGGGAACATGCTTCAGAGATCTAGTTAGATAGGATGCCCTTTTTTTGTACTACCATTATTGTTAATTGGAAGCTTTGTTGCATTTAATCACTCCCCACGTCAGCGAGGTATCACCAGGAAACAGACGAAGAATTACCCAACCACTCATATACATAAGCGCCCATACATGCACATATACATAGATACACAGGTACATATTCATGTTTGCCTTCATCCATTCCTGTTACTCTCCTCCCCCTTCACCAAGGGTGCACTAGGAAAGGACAAAAAAGGCCACAATCGTTCACATTCAGTCTCTAGCTGTCGTGTAATGCACAGAATTCAGCTCCCTTTCCATGGTTTACCCCAGATGCTTCACATGCCCGGTTTTCAGTCCATTGACAGCACGTCGACCCCAGTATACCATTTCGTTCCAATTCACTATTCCTTACACGCTTTTCACCCTCCTGTATTTTCAGGACCCGATTGCTCAAAGTCTCTTGCTCTAGCCTTCCACCTCCAATTTGGTCTCCTTCCTCTCGTTCCCTCCACCTCTGACACCTCTTTTGTCAATCTTTCCTCGCTCATTCTTTGTGTCAAAATCATTTCAACACGCCCTATTCTGCTCTCGACCACTTTTTTTTTTTTTATTATTACCACATATTATTACCGCGGGGAGTGCTCATCCTCCTCGAAGGCTCAGACTGGGGTGTCTAAATGTGTGTGGATGTAACCAAGATGTGAAAAAAGGAGAGATAGGTAGTATGTTTGAGGAAAGGAACCTGGATGTTTTGGCTCATTGAAACGAAGCTCAAGGGTAAAGGGGAAGAGTGGTTTGGGAATGTCTTTGGAGTAAAGTCAGGGGTCTGTGAGAGGACAAGAGCAAGGGAAGGAGTAGCAGTACTCCTGAAACAGTTGTTGTGGGAGTATGTGATAGAATGTAGGAAAGTAAATTCTCGATTATTATGGGTAAAACTGAAAGTTGATGGAGAAATGGGTGATTATTGGTGCATATGCACCTGGGCATGAGAAGAAAGATCATGAGAGGCAAGTGTTTTGGGAGCAGCTAAATGAGTGTGTTAGTGGTTTTGATGCACGAGACCGGGTTATAGTGATGGGTGATTTGAATGCAAAGGTGAGTAATGTGGCAGTTGAGGGAATAATTGGTATACATGGGGTGTTCAGTGTTGTAAATGGAAATGAAGAGCTTGTAGATTTATGTGCTGACAAAGGACTGGTGATTGGGAATACCTGGTTTAAAAAGCAAGATATACATAAGTATACGTATGTAAGTAGGAGAGATGGCCAGAGAGCGTTATTGGATTACGTGTTAATTGACAGGTGCGCGAAAGAGAGACTTTTGGATGTTAATGTGCTGAGAGGTGCAACTGGAGGGATGTCTGATCATTATCTTGTGGAGGCTAAGGTGAAGATTTGTATGGGTTTTCAGAAAAGAAGAGTGAATGTTGGGGTGAAGAGGGTGGTGAGAGAAGTGAGCTTGGGAAGGAGACTTGTGTGAGGAAGTACCAGGAGAGACTGAGTACAGAATGGAAAAAGGTGAGAACAATGGAAGTAAGGGGAGTGGGGGAGGAATGGAATGTATTTAGGGAATCGGTGATGGATTGCGCAAAAGATGCTTGTGGCATGAGAAGAGTGGGAGGTGGGTTGATTAGAAAGGGTAGTGAGTGGTGGGATGAAAAGTAAGATTATTAGTGAAAGAGAAGAGAGAGGCATTTGGACGATTTTTGCAGGGAAAAAATGCAATTGAGTGGGAGATGTATAAAAGAAAGAGACAGGTCAAGAGAAAGGTGCAAGAGGTGAAAAAGAGGGCAAATGAGAGTTGGGGTGAGAGAGAATCATTAAATTTTAGGGAGAATAAAAAGATGTTTTGGAAGGAGGTAGATAAAGTGCATAAGACAAGAGAAAATGGGAACTTCAGTGAAGGGGGCTAATGGGGAGGTGATAAGTAGTGGAGATATGAGGAGGAGATGGAGTAAGTATTTTGAAGGTTTGTTGAATGTGTTTGATGATAAGAGTGGCAGATATAGGGTGTTTTGGTCGAGGTGGTGTGTAAAGTGAGAGGGTTAGGGAAAATGATTTGTTAAACAGAGAAGAGGTAGTAAAAGTTTTACGGAAGATGAAAGCCGACAAGGCAGCAGGTTTGGATGGTATTGCAGTGGAATTTATTAAAAAAGGGGTGACTGTATTATTGACTGGTTGGTAAGGTTATTTAATGTATGTATGACTCATGGTGAGGTGCCTGAGGATTGGCGGAATGCGTGCATAGTGCCATTGTACAAAGGCAAAGGGGATAAGAGTGAGTGCTCAAATTACAGAGGTATAAGTTTGTTGAGTATTCCTGGTAAATTATATGGGAGGGTATTGATTGAGAGGGTGAAGGCATGTACAGAGCATCAGATTGGGGAAGAGCAGTGTGGTTTCAGAAGTGGTAGAGGATGTGTGGATCAGGTGTTTGCTTTGAAGAATGTATGTGAGAAATACTTAGAAAAGCAAATGGATTTGTATGTAGCATTTATGGATCTGGAGAAGGCATATGATAGAGTTGATAGAGATGCTCTATGGAAGGTATTAAGAATATATGGTGTGGGAGGTAAGTTGTTAGAAGCAGTGAAAAGTTTTTATCGAGGATGTAAGGCATGTGTACGTGTAGGAAGAGAGGAAAGTGATTGGTTCTCAGTGAATGTAGGTTTGCGGCAGGGGTGTGTGATGTCTCCATGGTTGTTTAATTTGTTTATGGATGGGGTTGTTAGGGAGGTGAATGCTAGAGTTTTGGAAAGGGGCAAGTATGCAGTCTGTTGTGGATGAGAGAGCCTGGGAAGCGAGTTGTTGTTCGCTGATGATAGTGCTGGTGGTCGATTCACGTGAGAAACTACAGAAGCTGGTGAATGAGTTTGGTAAAGTGTGAAAGAAGGCATATGATAGTTGAGAGTAAATGTGAATAAGAGCAAGGTTATTAGGTACAGTAGGGTTGAGGGTCAAGTCAATTGGGAGGTAAGTTTGAATGGAGGAAAACTGGAGGAAGTGAAGTGTTTTAGATATCTGGGAGTGGATTTGGCAGGGGATGGAACCATGGAAGCGAAAGTTGTGCCCATGTGAAATTTCATATTTGGCCTGGAACATATGCAGTTAGTTGTGTTGCTAATGTATCGTGGCAGACTGTTGAATTGCTTTTTTCCAACATTGAAATTGGTATGTTGTTCGGAGTCGCATGTTAAACTTAGTATGTTGTTGGGAGTTGCATGTTAAACTTGGTATGTTGTTGGGAGTTGCATGTTAAACTGTAACTTCACCTTCATTTAAAATCAGATCCTCAGATGTTTTCGTAAGTTAAAAAGTAAGCCTGAATATGTAATTGTCTTCATTAGTTTTATTTTATTTATTTATATATTTTTTATACATATCTTGGTTAAAAGTATTGAATAACCATGTTTGGATCCAAAGGTTTTTAGATTTCAACGAATGAAATTGGTTAGATTAGATACTTTTGAGTTTGAATAGTTGAATGGTAGAAAACCCATGATTATAGTAATCTTTATTGCAAGCACCCATTGTACACATTTGATTTTCTCTTTTTAGGATACTTTAGACCAATAATTTGTGTGTGAATGGTGGCTATTGGTTCTTAACCCTGTATTTACATTAAAATCCATTGAATTGAACTTAAACAAGATTTGTGTAATTTCATGGTCTTTGGTGTGAAATATTGTTACAGCAGTGTAAGTGAATGAAACGAGGGTTGTGAAGAATGAAGATATATAGTGTAGAATGCATTTGCAAGGTGCATGAAGGAAAAATGTTTTTGAGTGGTACAGCTATATTCGGCATAACAGAATCAGAGTGATGAATATTATAATCATCTCTTAAGCAGATGACGACCCATTATTTAAAGAACAGGAAAACTTTGATTAGGGTAGCCCAGAAGACAATATCAAAGTGAAATATCTTTTTAGTGGTTGTGGAAGCATTGTTTTTGCATTCCCAGTATTTTTTTTACCCTTGGTGTGCTGAGTAATGATTGTGTCAATACATAATATGGATAAAGCTTTCAAGATTCTGCAAGCTCCAACTCTGATAATCCAGCAGGTGCTCCGTGATGGGTCACCGTAAAGTTACATTCGCACCTTGTTGAGCCAGCCCAACCATTTGCTTTGCTGGTAATAACAATGTCTTCTGTACAATTAATAAACAGAATACGTAGCAGTATTTCTAGATTTTCCTCGAGACAGTAATGACCATAATGACTTGATAGTTGAAGGTAAATGGAGAATTTTACTTTGGAAAAGAATAGATGCAGTTAACTGATATGAGCTAGGAATGCTTGGGTATTGGTTGTAATTGAAGAATTTTATTTATGGATGTTTTGTTAATGGAGATGTTGGTTTCATATGACAACTCATTGTGTGCGGTGTGAAGAAGATACATTTGTGTTCGGAAGTTCATGTTTTACCTTTAATGAATTGGCCATGGGTTGAGGATTTTGAGTGATTCCAGAGGCTGTATTTGCTTGATCCTTCTGATGGAATTGGGAATAGAGGTGTTAATAATGCTTTTGCTTTCCTTCCACTCAGGTTGGATGTGGTGTAGGGAACTTTGTGTATCCGTTATTTGAAGAGAATTTGAATCTCTTCATATACGCCTGTGACTTTTCTCCCCGAGCTATCCAATTTGTCAAAAATCATCCCAAGTATGACGAGTCTAAAATCTGGGCTTTTGAATGTGACATCACAAAGGTAGGTGTACCTTTGTTTATGTGGAAGTTACTGTAGCCAAATATTATATTATAAAGATCTTTGCTTATTGTGAAAGTAGACTCGCGCCATAAATATAAGTTGTCAGTAATTACTATAATCATTTGCAGATACAAGTCTGATCGAAATTTTATTTCCTTACAGGAAGAATTGAGCAACAAAATTTGTGGTAAAGTTGACATTATAAGTATGATATTTGTTCTGTCAGCAATACATCCAGAAAATTACAAGGAGGTAGTGTCAAATTTGTACCATTGTTTACGACCAGGAGGGATGGTATTATTTCGAGATTATGGCTTGTATGACATGGCCATGTTAAGATTTGGCCCTGGAAGCAAATTGAGTGAGCAGCTGTATGTTCGGCAGGATGGCACAAGGTAAGAGGAAGCTCCTTGTTTTTTCTTTTGTCTCCTTTTTTTCCTCCTCCTCGCATACATGTAACTATATTTTCTTTTTTTTTTTTTTTTTTTTTTAGGGTATACTACTTCAAAGAGGAGGAGTTGGGTCAGTTATTTAAAGAAGCTGGGTTTGTGGTTTCCAATAATAGTTATATATCGCGCAAGACAGTGAACAAGAAGGAAGGAATAAATGCCCAACGAATCTTCATTCAGGCCAAGTTTGTAAAAC
Source organism: Panulirus ornatus (assembly GCF_036320965.1). Classification (NCBI taxonomy): domain Eukaryota; kingdom Metazoa; phylum Arthropoda; class Malacostraca; order Decapoda; family Palinuridae; genus Panulirus; species Panulirus ornatus. Next base: position 12,426,243 of record NC_092265.1, on the reverse strand, counting down.
CTGAATAAGGTAAGGCATGATATTATTTGTCTCAAATTCTCTCCAGCTTTTAGTATTAAATCTATTGGTATTTGTTTTTTTATACATACTGATGTATGCTTTTGGTTAACCCTGTTCTTACAGATTAGATATTGAATAGTGGTACTGGAAATGCTTGGGAAGCAAGTCAATTGTTGTTTGCCGATGATACAGCTCTAGTGGCTGATTCATGTTAGAAACTGCAGAGGTTGATGACCGAGTTTCGAAAAGTGTGAAAGGAGAAAGTTGAGAGTAACTGAATAAGAGCAAGTAGGGTTGAGGGACAAGTTATTTGCGATGTAAGATTGAATGGAGAAAAATTGGAAGAAGTGATCAGGATATCTTGAAGTGGTCTTTGCAGCAAATGGAACCGTGGAAGCAAAAGAGTCACTGACTGGGGAAGGGGGTGAAGGTTCTGGGTGCAGTAAAGAATGTGTGAAAGGAGAGGACGTTATCTCTGAGCAAAAATGGGTATGTTTGAATGAAGAGTGGTTCCAACAATGTAATATGGTTGTGAGTTAGGGGCTATAGATAGGGTTGTACGGAGGAGGGTGAATGTGTTGGAAAAAAAATGTTATAGGACATTATATAGTGTGAGGTGGTTTGATTGCATAAGTAATGAAAGGGTAAGAGAGATGTGTGGTACTAAAAAGTGTGGTTGAAAGAGCAGAAGAGGGTGTTTTGAAATTGTTTGGACATGGACAGAATGAGTGAGGAAAGATTGACAAAGAGGATATATGTGTCAGGTGGAGGGAAGAAGAAGCGGGAGACCAGACAGGAGGTGGAAGGATGGGATGAAAAAGATTTTGAGCGATTGGGGCCTAAACATCCTGGCGGGTGAAAGGCATGCAAGTATTTGAGTGAATTGGAACGATGTATACTGGGGTCGACATGCTGTCAATGGATTGAACCAGGGCATGTGAATCATCTGGGGTAAACCTTGGAAAGGCCTATAGGGCCTGGAGGTGGAAAGGTAGCTGTGGTTTGTCCCATGACAGCTACAGTTTTTTTTTTTTTTTTTTTTTTTTTTTTCCCTGCTACATTGCTGGAGGGGAGATGCTATTTCATGTGTGGTGGGATGACCACGGGAATGAGTGAAGGCAGTAAGTATGAATATGTACATGTGTATATAAGTTTGTGTATGTTTTTTTTTTTTTTTTTTTTTTTTTTTTTTTTATACTTTGTCGCTGTCTCCCGCGTTTGCGAGGTAGCGCAAGGAAACAGACGAAAGAAATGGCCCAACCCCCCCCCCCCCATACACATGTACATACACACGTCCACACACGCAAATATACATACCTACACAGCTTTCCATGGTTTACCCCAGACGCTTCACATGCCTTGCTTCAATCCACTGACAGCACGTCAACCCCTGTATACCACATGACTCCAATTCACTCTATTTCTTGCCCTCCTGCATGTTCAGGCCCCGATCACACAAAATCTTTTTCACTCCATCTTTCCACCTCCAATTTGGTCTCCCTCTTCTCCTCGTTCCCTCCACCTCCGACACATATATCCTCTTGGTCAATCTCTCCTCACTCATTCTCTCCATGTGCCCAAACCATTTCAAAACACCCTCTTCTGCTCTCTCAACCACGCTCTTTTTATTTCCACACATCTCTCTTACCCTTACGTTACTTACTCGATCAAACCACCTCACACCACACATTGTCCTCAAACATCTCATTTCCAGCACATCCATCCTCCTGCGCACATCTCTATCCATAGCCCACGCCTCGCAACCATACAACATTGTTGGAACCACTATTCCCTCAAACATACCCATTTTTGCTTTCCGAGATAATGTTCTCGACTTCCACACATTTTTCAAGGCTCCCAAAATTTTCGCCCCCTCCCCCACCCTATGATCCACTTCCGCTTCCATGGTTCCATCCGCTGACAGATCCACTCCCAGATATCTAAAACACTTCACTTCCTCCAGTTTTTCTCCATTCAAACTCACCTCCCAATTGACTTGACCCTCACCCCTACTGTACCTAATAACCTTGCTCTTATTCACATTTACTCTCAACTTTCTTCTTCCACACACTTTACCAAACTCAGTCACCAGCTTCTGCAGTTTCTCACATGAATCAGCCACCAGCGCTGTATCATCAGCGAACAACAACTGACTCACTTCCCAAGCTCTCTCATCCCCAACAGACTGTGTATGTATATGTATGCATATGTTGAAATGTATATGGGCGTTTGTGTTTATATACGTGTATGTGGGTGGGTTCCACCTTTACTCATCTGTTTCTTTGCACTACACCGTTGGTGCGGGAGACTGCGATTAAGTATATTTGAATGTGGTGTGAGATGGTTTGATCGAGTAATTAATGAAAGGGTAAGAGATGTGTGGTGATAGTGTGTTGGAGGGAGCAGAAGAGGGTGTATTGAAATGGTTTGGTCACATGGAGAGAATGAGGGAGGAAAGATTGACAAAGAGCATATATGTGTCAGAAGTGGAGGGAACGAGAAGTGGGAGACCAAGTTGGAGGTGGAAGGATGGAGTGAAAAAGATTGAGCGATTGGGGCCTAAACATACAGGAGGGTGAAAGGCGTGGAAGGAATGGAGTGCATTGGAACGATGTGGTATACCTGGGTCAATGTGCTGTCAGTGGATTGAACCAGGGCATGTGAAGCTTCTGGGGTAAACCATGGAAAGTTGAGGGGCCTGAGATGTGGAAAGGAAGCTGTTGTTTTGGTGCATTACACATGGGTATGTTTGAAGGAATAGTGTTCCAACAATGTTATATGGTTGCGAGGTGTGGGCTATAGATAGATTTGTGCAGAGGAGGATGGATGTGTTGGAAATGAGATGTTTGAGGACAATATGTGGTGAGGTACACGTGTATATATGTGTTGGAAAGGATCCCAATTTTGCACGTGATCAAGATATTCCTATGAGTCCATGGGGAAAATGAAGAAATTTTCATGTGATAATCACATCATCGGGAGACACGAGAGAGATAGATGTACATCGAAGAGACAAAGTTAGGACACCATTTGGTAAACATGCGATTGTCCAAGACACACAACGAGCGTTCATAAACTTATTTTACAAATTTTATAAACAATAAAGCTATCTAAAATGTATAGACCATCACCAATATTAAGATTATAATTCTTTGTATTTGATAATAGAAGATTCAAGGATATTTTTTGTGGTAATAGTTAGTTAATAACTAAGATGGCATTACTCCAGGCAATACAATGATCTTGGTTTTTAAAGTGATTAAACAAGGCATTTGATTCTTGTCCCGTTCTTATACTATATTTATGTTACTTAAGTGTAACAGAAAGATCCTTACCAGTCTACCAAACTTGAAATTTATCACAATTACCATATGGCACTATAGATGCATTCAGAATTTTCTGGTGAATTCCTGATTAAGATATTCTTTATAGTATTATTGTTGCTGAAGGCAACATTTTCATTAAAGGCTTAAAGGATTTTATTGATGATGAGTTTGGGAAGATATATTTTATTGGATCTAAGTTAAAGTACCCTAGATCTTTCATTGATAAATCCCTTAAGTTAGCAAAGAAATCATTTTATAGAGTTAAGCCCAAACCTCCCATTGACTCCAAGAATCTTTTGATTCTCCCTTTTTATGATAATTTCACTTTACTTCCCATGTTGCTTAAAGCAACATAGATATAGTATAAGAACGGGACAAGAATCAAATGCCTCATTTAATCACGTTTAAAACTATGATCATTGTATTGACTGGAGTAATGCAATCTCGGTTATTAACTATTGCTACGAGAAATATCATTGAATCTTCTATTATTACACACGCAAAGAACTGTAATAATATTAGTGATGGTCTATACAAATTAGATAACTTTGTTAAAATTTGTAAAATAAGTTTGTAAATGTTCGTTGTATGTCTTGGACAATCGCATGTTTACCAAATGGCGTCCTAGCTTCGTCTCTTCGATGTATATCTACTGACTTGTATTTCTCTTGTGTCTCCCCTGACGATGTGATTATTACACGAAAGTGCACTTGGGAACTTATAGCATTTCATTTTCCCCGTGGACTCGTAGGAATAAAAGGGGAGGGGGGGGGCTGGAAATCCTCCCCTCTCATTAATTTTTTTTAATTTTCCAAAAGAAGGAACAGAGAAGGGGGCCAGGTGAGGATATTCCCTCAAAGGCCCAGTTCTCTGTTCTTTACGCTACCTCGCTAACGCGGGAAATGGCGAATAGTTTGAAAGAAAAGAAATACATGTTATTCCAAAAAAGGCCCAGTCCTCTGTCCCTAATGCTAACGCGGGAAATGGCGAATAGTTTTAAAAAAAGAAAGGTATGTATATATGCATGTTGGCATTTATGTATATACATGTGTATGTGGGTGGGTTGGGCCATCCTTTCGTGTTTCCTTGCGCTACCTTGCTGACGTGGGCAACAACGACAGAGTATAATATATAGAATACCAACATATACATACACAAATGTGTTATTATTTATCCTTAGTCGCTGTCTCCCACGTTAATGAGGTAGTGCAAGGATGCAGACGAAAGAATGGCCCAACCCACCCACATACACATATACGTGACGCCTACACTCGCACCTATACATGCCTATACATTTCAACGTATACATACCTATACACATGTACGTACATATTCATACTTGCTGCCTTCATCCATTCCCGTCGCCACCCCGCCACACACGAAACAGCATCCCCCCTCCTGGAAAAGACAGGCCACATTTGTTTACACTGCCTGTAGCTGTCATGTGTGATATGTACATCTTCATACTTGCTTGCCTCCATCCATTCCTGGTGCAATGTTGCCCCAGCGGAAACAGCCTCACTACCATCTGCTTCTGCAAGGTAGTGCCTGGAAAATGTTTAGAAAAGGCCACATTCATTTACCTGTGTGTCTAGATGTCATGTGTAAAGCACTGAAACCACAGCTCCATTTCCACATCCAGGCCCCACAGACCTTTCCATGGTTTACCCCAGACGTTTCACATACCCTGGTTCAGTCTATTGACAGCATGATGACAATGTAAAATTACTAGTTTAAAAAGCGAAAAGAACCAAGATAAGTCAACTGACCCAACTATTTGGAATTCTCTCGCTTAAATGGATAACCTCTTCATGGAATGTAACTAATAGGAAATAAGTTTGAGCCTAAATTTGAAAGGATAAAATAACATACCTCTGTGCAAAGATTAAGATCAATTCTCACTTCTCCATTGACTTTTCCCCCTCATTTTAGAAAAGAATGGTGTATGGAAAGGGTTAAAAAGTGATTAATATGAGTTTGCCAGACTGTATTGTACTTCTGCAATAAAATTTTATTTACATGTGTAGGTGGGTGGGTTGGGCCATTCTTTTGTCTGTTTCCTTGCGCTGCCTCGCAAGCGCGGGAGACAGCGACAAGGCGGAATAGATACATAAATATATATATATTTATATATATATATATATATATATATATATTTTTTTTTTTTTTTTTTTTTCAAAAGAAGGAACAGAGGGGGCCAGGTGAGGATATTCTAAAAAAAAAAGGCCCAGTCATCTGTTCTTAACGCTACCTCGCTAACGCGGGAAATGGCGAATAGTTTAAAAGAAAAAAAATATACAGAGGTATAAGTTTGTTGAGTATTCCTGGTAAATTATATGGGAGGGTATTGATTGAGAGGGTGAAGGCATGTACAGACCATCAGATTGGGAAGAGCAGTGTGGTTTCAGGAAGAGCAGTGTGGTTTCAGAAGTGGTAGAGGATGTGTGGATCAGGTGTTTGCTTTGAAGAATGTGTGTGAGAAATACTTAGAAAAGCAAATGGATTTGTATGTAGCATTTATGGATCTGGAGAAGGCATATGATAGAGTTGATAGAGATGCTCTGTGGAAGGTATTAAGAATATATGGTGTGGGAGGAAAGTTGTTAGAAGCAGTGAAAAGTTTTTATCGAGGATGTAAGGCATGTGTACGTGTAGGAAGAGAGGAAAGTGATTGGTTCTCAGTGAATGTAGGTTTGCGGCAGGGGTGTGTGATGTCTCCATGGTTGTTTAATTTGTTTATGGATGGGGTAGTTAGGGAGGTAAATGCAAGAGTTTTGGAAAGAGGGGCAAGTATGAAGTCTGTTGTGGATGAGAGAGCTTGGGAAGTGAGTCAGTTGTTGTTCGCTGATGACACAGCGCTGGTGGCTGATTCATGTGTGAAACTGCAGAAGCTGGTGACTGAGTTTGGTAAAGTGTGTGGAAGAAGAAAGTTAAGAGTAAATGTGAATAAGAGCAAGGTTATTAGGTACAGTAGGGTTGAGGGTCAAGTTAATTGGGAGGTGAGTTTGAATGGAGAAAAACTGGAGGAAGTGAAGTGTTTTAGATATCTGGGAGTAGATCTGGCAGTGGATGGAACCATGGAAGCGGAAGTGGATCATAGGGTGGGGGAGGGGGCGAAAATTCTGGGGGCCTTGAAGAATGTGTGGAAGTCTAGAACATTATCTCGGAAAGCAAAAATGGGTATGTTCGAAGGAATAGTGGTGCCAACAATGTTGTATGGTTGCGAGGTGTGGGCTATGGATAGAGTTGTGCGCAGGAGGATGGATGTGCTGGAAATGAGATGTTTGAGGACAATGTGTGGTGAGGTGGTTTGATCGAGTGAGTAACGTAAGGGTAAGAGAGATGTGTGGAAATAAAAAGAGCGTGGTTGAGAGAGCAGAAGAGGGTGTTTTGAAGTGGTTTGGGCACATGAAGAGGATGAGTGAGGAAAGATTGACCAAGAGGATATATGTGTCGGAGGTGGAGGGAACAAGGAGAAGAGGGAGACCAAATTGGAGGTGGAAAGAGGGAGTGAAAAAGATTTTGTGAGATTGGGGCCTGAACATGCAGGAGGGTGAAAGGAGGGCAAGGAATAGAGTGAATTGGAGCGATGTGGTATACCGGGGCTGACGTGCTGTCAGTGGATTGAATCAAGGCATGTGAAGCGTCTGGGGTAAACCATGGAAAGCTGTGTAGGTATGTATATTTGCGTGTGTGGACGTATGTATATACATGTGTATGGGGGGGGTTGGGCCATTTCTTTCGTCTGTTTCCTTGCGCTACCTCGCAAACGCGGGAGACCGACAAAGTATAAAAAAAATATATATATATATTGGGAAGTGAATCAGTTGTTGTTCGCTGATGATACAGCGCTGGTGGCTGATTCATGTGAGAAACTGCAGAAGCTGGTGACTGAGTTTGGTAAAGTGTGTGAAAGAAGAAAGTTAAGAGTAAATGTGAATAAGAGCAAGGTAATTCGGTACAGTAGGGTTGAGGGTCAAGTCAATTGGGAGGTAAATTTGAATGGAGAAAAACTGGAGGAAGTAAAGTGTTTTAGATATCTGGGAGTGGATCTGGCAGCGGATGGAACCATGGAAGCAGAAGTGGATCATAGGGTGGGGGAGGGGGCAAAAATCCTGGGAGCCTTGAAGAATGTGTGGAAGTCGAGAACATTATCTCGGAAAGCAAAAATGGGTATGTTTGAAGGAATAGTGGTTCCAACAATGTTGTATGGTTGCGAGGCATGGGCTATGGATAGAGTTGTGCGCAGGAGGATGGATGTGCTGGAAATGAGATGTTTGAGGACAATGTGTGGTGTAAGGTGGTTTGATCGAGTAAGTAACGTAAGGGTAAGAGAGATGTGGAAATAAAAAGAGTGTGGTTGAGAGAGCAGAAGAGGGTGTTTTGAAATGGTTTGGGCACATGGAGAGAATGAGTGAGGAAAGATTGACCAAGAGGATATATGTGTCGGAGGTGGAGGGAACGAGGAGAAGTGGGAGACCAAATTGGAGGTGGAAAGATGGAGTGAAAAAGATTTTGTGTGATCGGGGCCTGAACAAGCAGGAGGGTGAAAGGAGGGCAAGGAATAGTGAATTGGATCAATGTGGTATACCGGGGTTGACGTGCTGTCAGTGGATTGAATCAGGGCATGTGAAGCGTCTGGGGTAAATCATGGAAAGCTGTGTAGGTATGTATATTTGTGTGTGTGGATGTATGTATATACATGTGTATGGGGGTGGGTTGGGCCATTTCTTTCGTCTGTTTCCTTGCTCTACCTCGTAAACGTGGGAGACAGCGACAAAGCAAAAAAAAAAAAAAAAAAAAAAAGATTAAGCACAACATTATCAAACCCTTTAAGTATTCGTAGGGATATAAATAAAAGCATTTCCGGTTTAGAAATAAGTATTTTACTTTAAAAAATTGGTTTATGAAAAGGGTTACAAAGATTTGATTAATTATAAATCCTAGTTTAGGAAAGTGTTTACCAGACTGGATTGTACTGCTGCAATAAGATTTGATTTATATGATTAAGCACAACATATACTATCAAACCCATTAAGTTTTTGTAGTGATGTAAATAAAAGCATTTCCAGTTTAGAATAAGTATTTTACTGGATTAGTCAGTCATAACTGGTCTTTCCTGTTCAAATATTTGCTTACACTTTTCAGTTTCATCTTGCTGCACTTCACTTTTACACTGGGAGTAGATATTACTATTTACATTGGCTCCTCATGTATTGTTAAATGATGGAAAAAAAGCAAAACTTGAATGAGTAAATGATGTTTACGTAAGTCGCTGAATTATATTGGTTTGAAAAAATAAATTGGTCGTTTTCCTAAATTAATGACTGGTTTCTAATTGCAGGAACATATGAACAGTTGAGGAACTAGACAAAGTAACCTACAAGAAGTATGACGTTTGAGAGAAGATACTGTAGTTTTACAAATATGGATGAAAATTATGATTGGGCAAGGGTACGTTTCTTTCATGCTTACATTGCTTTCGGTATTGTATACAGTAATCATTTCATTATGCATAATTTTCATATAAGCCAATTTATTTATTATTTTCCTTTGTCACTGTCTCCCACGTTAGCGAGGTAGCGCAAGGAAACGCAAAAGAATGGCCCAACCCACCCACATATGTATATACATACATGTCCACACATGCAAATATACATACCTATACATCTCAATGTATGCATATATATACACAGACATATACATTTATACACATGCACATAATTCATACTATCTGCCTTTATTCATTCCCAATTTACTTGACTGTAATAACAAGAAGACTTGAATGTGAATGGTAAGTTGTTTGGCTTGTAGACCTTAAAGATATCAAACTTTCTTTGAAGAAAATGTTTGTATTAACAGAAGGAATTTGACAGATACTGGTCATTGGGATTTTTTTTTTTTCGCGCTGTCTCCCGCGTTTGCGAGGTAGTGCAAGGAACAGACGAAAGAAATGGCCCAACCCACCCCCATACACATGTATATACATACACGTCCACACACGCAAATATACATACCTACACAGCTTTCCATGGTTTACCCCAGACGCTTCACATGCCCTGATTCAATCCACTGACAGCACGTCAACCCTGGTATACCACATCGATCCAATTCACTCTATTCCTTGCCCTCCTTTCACCCTCCTGCATGTTCAGGCCCCGATCACACAAAATCTTTTTCACTCCATCTTTCCACCTCCAATTTGGTCTCCCACTTCTCGTTCCCTCCACCTCCGACACATATATCCTCTTGGTCAATCTTTCCTCACTCATTCTCTCCATGTGCCCAAACCATTTCAAAACACCCTCTTCTGCTCTCAACCACGCTCTTTATTTCCACATCTCTCTTACCCTTACGTTACTCACTCGATCAAACCACCTCACACCACACATTGTCCTCAAACATCTCATTTCCAGCACATCCACCCTCCTGCGCACAACACTATCCATAGCCCATGCCTCGCAACCATACAAAATTGTTGGAACCACTATTCCTTCAAACATACCCATTTTTGCTTTCCGAGATAATGTTCTCGACTTCCAAACATTCTTCAAGGCTCCCAGGATTTTCGCCCCCTCCCCCACCCTATGATCCACTTCTGCTTCCATGGTTCCAATCTGCTGCCAGATCCACTCCCAGATATCTAAAACACTTTACTTCCTCCAGTTTTTCTCCATTCAAACTTACCTCCCAATTGACTTGACCCTCAACCGTACTGTACCTAATAACCTTGCTCTTATTCACATTTACTCTTAACTTTCTTCTTTCACACACTTTACCAAACTCAGTCACCAGCTTCTGCAGTTTCTCACATGAATCAGCCACCAGTGCTGTATCATCAGCAAACAACAACTGACTCACTTCCCAAGCTCTCTCATCCACAACAGACTTCATACTTGCCCCTCTTTCCAAAACTCTTGCCTTCGTCTCCCTATTAACCCCATCCATAAACAAATTAAGCAACCATGGAGACATGACACACCCCTGCCGCAAACCTACATTTACTGAGAACGAATCACTTTCCTCTCTTCCTACATGTACACATGCCTTACAACCTCAATAAAAACTTTTCACTGCTTCTAACAACTTTCCTCCCACACCATATATTCTTAATACCTTCCACAGAACATCTCTATCAACTCTATCATATGCCTTCTCCAGATCCATAAATGCTACATACAAATCCATTTGCTTTTCTAAGTATTTCTCACATACATTCTTCAAAGCAAACACCTGATCCACACATCCTCTACCACTTCTGAAACCACACTGCTCTTCCCCAATCTGATGGTCTGTACATGCCTTCACCCTCTCAATCAATACCCTCCATATAATTTCCCAGGAATACTCAAACTTATACCTCTGAAACTTGGGATGATATCTTTTTTAATATTTTTCTCCTTTAGTTGGGAACATATGAAAACTGTTTCATTTGGGGATGCGTGGATCAGATGTTTGCCTTGAAGAATGTATGCAAGAATTTCTTAGAAATGCAGATGAATTTGTTTGTAGTATTTATGGATCTGAAGAAGGAATGATGTGGTTGATAGAGATACTTTGTGGAAGGTTTACAGAGTACAGTGGTGTGGGAGGCAAGTTGCTAGAAGCAGTGAAAAGTTTTTACCAAGGATTTAAGGCATTTGTATGAGTAGGAAGAGAGGAGAGTGATTGGTACTCGGTGAATGTCTGTCTGTGGCAGGGGTGTGTGATGTCCCCATGGTTGTTTAATTTGTAAATGGATTGGGAGTGGTTAGGGAGGTTAAATGCAAGAGTTTTGGAGAGAGGGGCAAGTATGCAATTTGTTGATGAGAGGGCCTGGGAAGCGAGTCGGTTGTTCGCTGATGATACAGCTATTGTGGCTGATTTGGGCGAGAAACTGCAGAGGTTGGTGACTTGAGTTTGGAAAAGTGTGAAAGGAGAAAGTTGAGAGTAAATGTGAATAAGATCGTTTAATAGATTCAGTATGGTTGAGGAACAAGTTATTGGGATGTAAGTTTGATTGGAGAAAAACTGGAGGAAGAAAAGTGTTTTAGGTATCTGGGAGTGGACTTTGCAACGGATGGAAGTGGAAGTGACCTGCAGGGTGGGGTTGGAGGTGAAGGTTCTGTGAGTGAAGAATGTGTGAAAGGCAAGAATGTTATCTCTGAGAGCAATTATGGGTATGTTTGAAGGTTTAGTGGTTCCAACAATATGGTTGTGAGGCATGCTATAGATAGGGTTGTACAGAGGAGGGTGGATGTTTTGGAAATTAAATGTTTGAGGACAATATGTGGTGGGAGTTGGTTTGATCAAGTAAGTAATGTAAGGGTAAGAGAGATGTGTGGGATAAGAGACTATGGTTGAGAGAGCAGAAGAGTGTGTGTTGAAATGATTTGAAAATATGGAGGGAATGAGTGAGGAAAGATTGACAAAGAAGATTTGTGTCATAGGTGGAGGGAAGAAGCGGGAGACCAAACAGATGGTGGAAGGATGGCATGAAGATTTTGAGCGATTGGGTCCTGAATATATAGGAGGGTGAAAGGTGTGCAAGGAATAGTGAATTAGAATGAGGTGGTATACCAGGGTTGATGTGCTGTCAGTGGATTGAACCAGGGCATGTGAATCTTCTGGGGTAAACCATGAAAAGGTCTGTAGGGCCTGGATATATATGTGTATGTGGGTGAGTTGAGCCATTCCCTGTCTGTTTCCTTGCGCTGCTTCGCTGACACAGGAGACTGCAATTAAGTATAATGCATTTTATTTATTAAACTTTGTTGCTGTCTCCCGCATCAGCTAGGTAGCGCAAGGAAACAGACGAAAGAATGGCCCAATCCACTCATACATGCATATACATACACGCACATATACATACGTATAAATCTCAATGTATACATGTATATACACGCAGACATGTAAATATATACACATGTACATAATTCATACTGTCTGCCCATATTTATTCCCGTCACCACCCTGCCACACATGAAATGACAACCCCCTCCCCCCGCATGTACGCGAGTTAGCGTTAGGAAAAGACAACAAGGGCCACATTCGTTCACACTCAATCTCTAGCTGTCATGTGTAAAGCACTGAAACCACAGCTCCATTTCCACATCCAGGCCCCACAGACCTTTCCATGCTTTACCCCAGACATTTCACATAGCCTGGTTCAGTCCATTGACAGCAAGTTGACAATGTAAAATTACTAGTATAAAAAATGAAAAGATCAAATATGAGTGAACTGACCCAACTATTTGGAATTCTCACACTTGAATGGATAACCTCTTCCTGGAATGTAACTAATAGGAAATAAGGTTGAGCCTAAATTTGAAATGAAGATAAAATAACATACCTCTCTGTACAAAGATTAAGATCAATTCTCACTTCTCCATTGATTTTTTTTCCCCCTCGTTTTAGAAAGAATGGTGTATGAAAAGTGTTAAAAAAGTGATTAACATGCGTTTGCCAGACTGTTGTACTTCTGCAATAAAATGATTTTATTTATATGATTAAGCACATTACTATCAAACCCATTAAGTATTCATAGCGGTGTAAGTAAAAGCATTTCCAGTTTAGAAATAAGTATTTTACTTAAAAAATTTGTTTATGAAAAGTGTTACAAAAAACTGATTAATTATAAATCCTAGTTTAGAAAAAAGTGTTTACCAGACTGGATTGTACTGCTGCAATAATATTTGATTTATATGATTAAGGACAGCATATACTATCAAACCCATTAAGTTTTTGTAGTGATGTAAATAAAAGCATTTCCAGTTTAGAATAAGTATTTTACTGGATTAGTCAGTCATAACTGGTCTTTCCTGTTCAAATATTTGCTTACACTTTTCAGTTTCATCTTACTGCACTTCACACTTACACTGGGAGTAGATATTACTATTTACATTGGCTCTTCGTGTATTGTTAAATGATGGAAAAACAAAACTTGAATTAGTAAATGATGTTTACGTAAGTCGCTGAATTATATTGGTTTGAAAAAATAAATTGGTCGTTTTCCTAAATTAATGACTGGTTTCTAATTGCAGGAACATATGAACAGTTGAGGAACTAGACAAAGTAACCTTCAAGAAGTATGATGTTTGAGAGAAGATACTGTAGTTGTACAAATATGGATGAAAATTATGATTGGGCAAGGGTACGTTTCTTTCATGCTTACATTGCTTTCGGTATTGTATACAGTAATCATTTCATTATGCAATAAGATTTGATTTATATGATTAAGTACAACATATACTATCAAACCCATTAAGTTTTTGTAGTGATGTAATTAAAAGCATTTCCGGTTTAGAAATAAATATTTTACTGGATTAGTCAGTCATAACTGGTCTTTCCTGTTCAAATATTTGCTTACACTTTTCAGTTTCATCTTGTTGCACTTCGCATTTACACTGGGAGTAGATATTACCATTTACATTGGCTCCTCGTGTATTGTTAAATGATGGAAAAACAAAACTTGAATGAGTAAATGATGTTTACGTAAGTCGCTGAATTATGTTGGTTTGAAAAAATAAATTGGTCGTTTTCCTAAATTAATGACTGGTTTCTAATTGCAGGAACATATGGACAGTTGAGGAACTAGACAAAGTAACCTTCAAGAAGTATGATGTTTGAGAGAAGATACTGTAGTTGTACAAATATGGATGAAAATTATGATTGGGCAAGGGTACGTTTCTTTCATGCTTACATTGCTTTTGGTATTGTTTACAGTAACCATTTCATTATGCATAATTTTCATATAAGCCAATTTGCTTGACTTAAATAACCAATCACTTTCCTCTCTTCCTACTTGTGCACATGCCTTACATCTTCAGTAAAAACGTTTCACTGCATCTAGTAACTTGCCTTCCACACTATGTACTCTTAATACCTTCCACAGAGCATCTCTATCAACTCTTATATGCATTCTCCAGAACCATAAATACTGCATACAAATCCATATGCATTTCTAAGCATTTTCACATTCTTCAAATCGAGCACCTGATCCACACATCCTCTACAACTTCTGAAACCACACTGCTCTTACCCAATCTCATAATTTGTACATGCCTTGACCCTCTTAATCAAACCCTCCCATATAAGCCCAGGAATACTCAACAGACTTATACCTCTGTAATTTGAACACTCGCCTTTATCCCCTTTGCCTTTATACAATGGCACTATGCATGCATTCTGCCAATCCTCAGGCACTTCACCATGACCCATGCATACTTGATGTCTCCATGGTTGTATAATTTGTTTATGGATGGGGTTGTTAGGGAGGTGAATGTAAGTTTTTGAGAAAGGGGCAAGTATGCAGTATGTTATGTATGAGAGGGCTCGGAAAATGAGTCAGTTGTTTGCTGATAATACAGCGCTGGTGGCTGATTCAGATGAGTAACTACAGAAGCTGGAGACTGAGTTTGGTAAAGTGTGTGAAAGAAGAAAGTCGAGAGTAAATGTGAATAAGAGGTTATTAGGTTCAGTAGGGTTGAGGGACAGATCAATTGGGGGTAAGTTTGAATGGAGAAAAACTGGAGGAAGTAAAGTGTTTTAGATATCTGGGAGTGGATTTGGCAGCGGGTGGAACCATAGAAGTGGAAAGGAGTCACTGGGTGGGAGAGGGGGTGAAGGTTTTGGGAGCGTTGAAGAATGTATGGAAGGCAAGAACATTATCTCAGTGCAAAAATGGACATGTTTAAAGGATTAGCGGTTCCAGCAATGTTATATGGTTGCAAGGTGTGGGCTATAGGAAAGGTTGTGCAAAGGAGAGTGGATGTGTTGGAAATGAGATGTTTGAGGACAATATGCGGTGTGAGGTGGTTTGATCGAGTAAGTAATGAAAGGGTAAGAGATGTGGTAAGAAAAAGCGTGGTTGAGAGAGCACGTCACGCGACATCGGGGGGAGGGGGTGCAATCGGAGCATTAGATTGGGGAAGAACAGTGTGGTTTCAGAAGTGGTAGAGGATGTGGATCAGGTGTTTGCTTTGTAGAATGTATGTGAGAAATACTTAGAATAGCAAATGGATTTGTATATAGCATGTATGGATCTGGAGAAGTTATATGATAGAGAAGCTCTGTGAAAGGTATTAAGAATATATGATGTGGGAGGCAAGGTGTTAGAAGCAGTGAAAAGTTTTTATCGAGGATGTAAGGCATGTGTACGAGTAGGCAGAGAGGAAAGTGATTGGTTCTCGGTAAATGTTGTTTTGCGGCAGGGGTGCGTGATGTCTCTATGGTTGTTAATTTGTTTATGGAGGGGTTGTTAGGGAGGTGAATGCAAAAGTTTTGGAAAGAGGGGCAAGTATGCAGTCTGTTGTGGATGAGAGCTTGGGAAGTGAGTCAGTTGTTGTTCGCTGATGATACAGCGCTGGTGGCTAATTTGGACGAGAAACTGCAGTAACTGCTGACTGAGTTTGGTCAAGTGTGCGAAAGAAGAAAGCTGAGAGTAGATGAATAAGTTGGGAGGTAAGTTTGAATTCAGAAAAACTGGAGGAAGTGAAGTGTTTTGAATATCTGGGAGTGGATTTGGCAGCGGTTGGAACCATGTAAGTGGATCATAGGGTGGGGGAGGGGGCGAAAGTTCTGGGAGCGTTGAAAAATGCATGTAAGGTGAAAACGTTATCTCGGTAAGCAAAAATGGGTATGTTTAAAGGAATAGTAGTTCCATCAATGTTATATGGTTGTAAGGTGTGGGCTATAGATAGAGTTGTGTGAAGGAGGGTGGATGTGTTGCAAATGGAAAGTTTGAGGACAATTTGTGGTGTGAGGTGGTTTGATCTATACTTTGAGATATATAGGTATGTATGTGTGTGTGTTTTTATATACATGTGTATGTGGGTGGGTTGGGCCATTCTTTTGTCTGTTTCCTTGCACTACCTCGCTAGTGCAGGAGACAGCTACAAAGTATAATGATACAAGGTGAGAACAATGTAAGTAAGGGGAGTGGGAAAGGAATGGGATGTATTTAGGGAATCAGTGGTGGATTGCACAAAAGATGCTTGTGGCATGAGAAGAGTGGGAGGTGGGTTGATTAGAAAGGGTAGTGAGTTGTGGGATGAAGAAGTAAGATTATTAGTGAAAGAGAAGAGAGAGGCATTTGGACGATTTTTGCATGGAAAAAATGCAATTGAGTGGGAGATGTATAAAAGAAAGAGACAGGAGGTCAAGAGAAAGGTGCAAGAGGTGAAAAAGAGGGCAAATGAGAGTTGGGGTGAGAGAGTATCATTAAATTTTAGGGAGAATAAAAAGATGTTCTGGAAGGAGGTAAATAAAGTGCGTAAGACAAGGGAGCAAATGGGAACTTCAGTGAAGGGCGCAAATGGGGAGGTGATAAGTAGTGGTGATGTGAGGAGGAGATGGAGTGAGTATTTTGAAGGTTTGTTGAATGTGTTTGATGATAGAGTGGCAGATATAGGGTGTTTTGGTCGAGGTGGTGTGCAGAGTGAGAGGGTTAGGGAAAATGATTTGGTAAACAGAGAAGAGGTAGTAAAAGCTTTGCAGAAGATGAAAGCCGGCAAGGCTGCAGGTTTGGATGGTATTGCAGTGGAATTTATTAAAAAAGGGGGTGACTGTATTATTGACTGGTTGGTAAGGTTATTTAATGTATGTATGACTCATGGTGAGGTGCCTGAGGATTGGCGGAATGCGCGCATAGTGCCATTGTACAAAGGCAAAGGGGATAAGAGTGAGTGCTCAAATTACAGAGGTATAAGTTTGTTGAGTATTCCTGGTCAATTATATGGGAGGGTATTGATTGAGAGGGTGAAGGCATGTACAGAGCATCAGATTGGGGAAGAGGAGTGTGGTTTCAGAAGTGGTAGAGGATGTGTGGATCAGGTGTTTGCTTTGAAGAATGTATGTGAGAAATACTTAGGAAAGCAAATGGATTTGTATGTAGCATTTATGGATCTGGAGAGGGCATATAGAGATGCTCTGTGGAAGGTATTAAGAAGTTATGGTGTGGGAGGCAAGTTGTTTGCAGTTAAAAGTTTTTATCGAGGATGTAAGGCATGTGTCCGTGTAGGAAGAGAGGAAAATGATTGGTTCTCAGTGAATGTAGGTTTGCAGCAGGGGTGTGTGATGTGTCCATGGTTGTTTAATTTGTTTATGGATGGGGTTGTTAGGGAGGTGAATGCAAGAGTTTTGGAAAGAGGGGCAAGTATGAAGTCTGTTGGGGATGAGAGAGCTTGGGAAGTGAGTCAGTTGTTGTTCGCTGATGATACAGTGCTGGTGGCTGATTCATGTGAGAAATTGCTGAAGCTGGTGACTGAGTTTGGTAAAGTGTGTGAAAGAAGAAAGTTAAGAGTAAATGTGAATAAGAGCAAGGTAATTCGGTACAGTAGGGTTGAGGGTCAAGTCAATCGCCACCTCGCCACACATGGAATACGGTGGCACTATGCAAGCATTCCGCCAATCCTCAGGCAACTCATCAGGGGCCTGAATGTGGAAAGGGAGCTGTTGTTTCGGTGCATTATTACATGACAGCTAGAGACTGAGTGTGAACAAAAGTGGCCCTTGTTTTTTCCTAGCGCGACGTCGTGCACATTTGGGGGGAGGGGGTTGTTATTTCATGTGTGGGGAGGTGGCAATGGTAATGAATAAGGGCAGACAGTAGGGGATTAAGAATACTTCCCACGTGTTCCCTGCATGTCCTAGAAGGCGACTAAAAGTGGAGGGAGCGGGGGGCTGGAAATTCTCCTCGTTTTTTTCAAAAGGAGGAACAGAGGGGGCCAGGTGAGGATATTCCACAAAGGCCCAGTCCTCTGTTCTTAACGCTACCTCGCTAACGTGGGAAATGGCGAATAGTTTAAAAGAAAGAAAGAAAAAGTATGAATTATGTACATGTGTATATATGTATATGTCTGTGTGTATATATATGTATTTTGAGTAGTCTAATATGTGTTGGCTAGTTACCATCAACACCACCAATTCTATTTAGCAAGCTGGGTCAGGAGGGCAACGCTTATTTTGCCGACAAGTTGCATCAGTTGGCCGTACGTATACGTGATCTTGTCTTTTGTCTCCTGTTGTGTATATATTTATTAGAATAATCTAGGAAGCATGATTAGTTGACTTGCAGTATTTTAATACTAATGGTATTCCATTCTCTGGTACGGCACCGTGCCTATCATTGGTTTATGGACACTGCCGTCATATTCAAATATTGGTTGAATAATAATTTCATTCAGAATTTAGGGATCTATCTGGTGGTTAGCTTTAGTTTGGGAATGCTAAGCTAGTCCGCTTGGTGCTACGACAGGGAGTGTAATTCTGTAAGTTTCTGCATACCATATACTCTTTTAAGTAGGCATTCAGCTCAGTCTGGGTAAGAGTAGTAATGACTTAGGGGATTCATTAGTCTAAGTGAATTTGTCCCTGTTACAGACTTGTCGGCAAAACAGCGTTTTACTCCTTTGTGACTCGTCCTGAAAAGAGAAATCATCCATCCAAATGGTGTTTAAAGCACTTGCTAATAATGCATACTGTTGAGTTACTGTTTTGATGTCTAGTTTCCATCATAATCACTTCTCAGAATGTTCCCTGCCTGCCGTCCCCCCTCCTTTTAAAGTGTTTCTCATAAAGTGAGCAGAGCATTTCGGTAGAAGGAAATTGAGGTAAAAGCACTGTGTATCAACTGAACTCTATGGATTGTTATTGATCAAAATACATGGAGTAGAATAGGAAAGAGAGCCTTTTATTGCATTCTGAACGTAATTTTCATTGGCCATTTGTATATTACTGGCCTGCAGATAGGTGAGAACATTCTACTTGACACTGATTCTCTCTAGCTTGTCTTTTACTAGAATTAACTCTTACAAACTTCCCAAAATATTGAAGTGATGCACATGGGTTAGGTGGAAAGTGAGATTGTTAGAGTATTTGGTTTAGAGGATAAGCAAAAAGTTTAAAACTGTAAGGTTAATTTTAGAGGTGCTTGAGAGTTTAAATGTTTCTATAAGACCAACATGAGACTTTACAAAGTATGTTTGCTCCAATGAGTGTTTTAAAATGTGGTAAACATTACTTCATAGTGAAGTAATCCAAATCCCAGTATGAAATTAGTTTAATATTTACTACAGTTCTGCAGGACAACTCTATACAGACTCCTAAAATAGTTTAGTCTGGTGGGTGAAAGTAGTTTTGATTGCGGCATGGGAAGATAGTTACTGCTGCTGGCTATTAATATCAGTTTCAGTATGGGATGTGTGACCTCTATATATTGTTTTTGGCTTCCTGAAAGCACCAGTCTGGATTTGTTCCTCCTCTCTGGCCGTCGAAGTGGAAGTAGATGATTTCCTTTTCTATATGGGTGAGATAGACTATATTTCTAGTAGTTTGTGTCCATGAGAAGAGGTACAAGTTAGTCTATTCAAGGTTTATAGTGTTGCTTGAAAAATGAAATAATTTTAATTTGTTCAGTACACAAACTTTGCCTAATTTATTTTTCCTTTTCAGGTAAAATGTCACAAGCTGGCAGTGATTTTTCACAGCAGGAATGTGGGGACGTTGGTCACTACCTTCGTATACTTAATCCTTCGGAGGTAAAGTGCTTGCATCACCAAGATTCCCGTGGAATAGTTGGAGAATTTCAGCAACAGAAGCTGGAAAAAGAGGCTGCTAAGAACTGGGATAAATTTTACAAACGCAATGAAACTAGGTATGTTGAAAAAAGGTTTTATTTATGTGCAGTACATGAATGAATGTGAATACTAGCATTGCATATGTTTTGATAGAACTGATTCAAGTGGGAATCTTTTGGGAAAAATGATTTTTCATTAGTGTTTGATAGCCACTGCATGAAGAGGAAATGCACAAATAAGGCTTCCAGAAGACTGGGAAAGGTCATGGGTATAGATAAAAGTGCAGCTATGTTAGTTCATTAAAAAGAATTATCCTGCATACCATTCTTATGTATTTATCTAGTGTATTATCTTTAGAACCCCTTTGTTGTATCTTTAAACAGTGTGAAGTTTGATGCCATGTTTTGCATTTGTTAATTTCCTGAGTAACCTACTTTGCTTCCTTTGCAGATGCTGGAAAGGCAGTGGACTAACCTGCCTGCAACCATTGGTTATGTTGAACATTTGAAGTACAGTTTTGGTGAAATTTTGTCAACCTTGTTGTTTTGGTATGAATTTATCTTTGAATTTGTTCAATAGTTTATTAAAGCTTTGTTTGTCCTGGTTAAGTACATTTTAACATGATGAAAAAAAAATCTCTGAAGTAGAATGTTGAACTTCTTTGGTCCTAACATGCACTGAATTTTTGAATTTCAATTAATGTAATAATTGATGGTTGCTGCTTCAAATATATTTTGTTTTTGTTTGCAGGATCTACCAGTCTGTTACCATTTCTAGTACGCCTGAAATGTGAGTGTGGTAGTAGTATTATATTTCTTGTGATAATTATGACATATGTGATATAAAACTAATTTTTCTTCATTAAAGGCTAACATAACTTCATTAGAGGTTTACAGTGGATTGCTTGTTCATGCATTCTGCAAAATGCAATGTAAGAATGCATGTTTTGTTGATTGTATAAGGTGTAGAAATTTCTTTTTAGGTTAGGTTTGTCTTTATGGCTAAATTATCCTGCATACCATTCTTATGTATTTATCTAGTGTATTATCTTTAGAACCCCTTTGTTGTATCTTTAAACAGTGTGAAGTTTGATGCCATGTTTTGCATTTGTTAATTTCCTGAGTAACCTACTTTGCTTCCTTTGCAGATGCTGGAAAGGCAGTGGACTAACCTGCCTGCAACCATTGGTTATGTTGAACATTTGAAGTACAGTTTTGGTGAAATTTTGTCAACCTTGTTGTTTTGGTATGAATTTATCTTTGAATTTGTTCAATAGTTTATTAAAGCTTTGTTTGTCCTGGTTAAGTACATTTTAACATGATGAAAAAAAATCTCTGAAGTAGAATGTTGAACTTCTTTGGTCCTAACATGCACTGAATTTTTGAATTTCAATTAATGTAATAATTGATGGTTGCTGCTTCAAATATATTTTGTTTTTGTTTGCAGGATCTACCAGTCTGTTACCATTTCTAGTACGCCTGAAATGTGAGTGTGGTAGTAGTATTATATTTCTTGTGATAATTATGACATATGTGATATAAAACTAATTTTTCTTCATTAAAGGCTAACATAACTTCATTAGAGGTTTACAGTGGATTGCTTGTTCATGCATTCTGCAAAATGCAATGTAAGAATGCATGTTTTGTTGATTGTATAAGGTGTAGAAATTTCTTTTTAGGTTAGGTTTGTCTTTATGGCTGCTGTTTATCAGTTGGAGTGAAGTTCTGTGCAAACTTTTCATTGGGTATTCAGTTTGAAGGTATACTGGAAAAGAATACAAGGGGAGTTGGGAATCAATT
The DNA here is from genome assembly GCF_036320965.1 of Panulirus ornatus. NCBI lineage: Eukaryota > Metazoa > Arthropoda > Malacostraca > Decapoda > Palinuridae > Panulirus > Panulirus ornatus. Next base: position 12,404,562 of record NC_092265.1, on the reverse strand, counting down.
TGTATCCTGTGTGATGGACATGATGAAAGGGGAACTCAGAACATTGAAAGATATTTTAAAGTTTTGTAAACTAGAGGAATGAATGTGAATACTAGCATTGCATATGTTTTGATAGAACTGATTCAAGTGGGAATCTTTTTGGGAAAAATGATTTTTCATTAGTGTTTGATAGTTACTGCATGAAGAGGAAATGTGCAAATAAGGCTTTCAGAAGAATGAGAAAGGTCATTGGTATTGATACAAGTGTAGCCATGTCACTTCATAAAAAGCATTATCCTGCATACTGTTCGTACACATTGTTTATCTAATGCATTATCTTTAGAACCCCTTTGTTGTATCTTTAAACAGTGTGAAGTTTGATGCCATGTTTTGCATTTGTTAATTTCCTGAGTAACCTACTTTGCTTCCTTTGCAGATGCTGGAAAGGCAGTGGACTAACCTGCCTGCAACCATTGGTTATGTTGAACATTTGAAGTACAGTTTTGGTGAAATTTTGTCAACCTTGTTGTTTTGGTATGAATTTATCTTTGAATTTGTTCAATAGTTTATTAAAGCTTTGTTTGTCCTGGTTAAGTACATTTTAACATGATGAAAAAAAAATCTCTGAAGTAGAATGTTGAACTTCTTTGGTCCTAACATGCACTGAATTTTTGAATTTCAATTAATGTAATAATTGATGGTTGCTGCTTCAAATATATTTTGTTTTTGTTTGCAGGATCTACCAGTCTGTTACCATTTCTAGTACGCCTGAAATGTGAGTGTGGTAGTAGTATTATATTTCTTGTGATAATTATGACATATGTGATATAAAACTAATTTTTCTTCATTAAAGGCTAACATAACTTCATTAGAGGTTTACAGTGGATTGCTTGTTCATGCATTCTGCAAAATGCAATGTAAGAATGCATGTTTTGTTGATTGTATAAGGTGTAGAAATTTCTTTTTAGGTTAGGTTTGTCTTTATGGCTGCTGTTTATCAGTTGGAGTGAAGTTCTGTGCAAACTTTTCATTGGGTATTCAGTTTGAAGGTATACTGGAAAAGAATACAAGGGGAGTTGGGAATCAATTTGTATCCTGTGTGATGGACATGATGAAAGGGGAACTCAGAACATTGAAAGATATTTTAAAGTTTTGTAAACTAGAGGAATGAATGTGAATACTAGCATTTGTATATGTTTTGATAGAACTGATTCAAGTGGGAATCTTTTTGGGAAAAATGATTTTTCATTAGTGTTTGATAGCCACTGCATGAAGAGGAAATGCACAAATAAGGCTTCCAGAAGACTGGGAAAGGTCATGGGTATAGATAAAAGTGCAGCTATGTTAGTTCATTAAAAAGAATTATCCTGCATACCATTCTTATGTATTTATCTAGTGTATTATCTTTAGAACCCCTTTGTTGTATCTTTAAACAGTGTGAAGTTTGATGCCATGTTTTGCATTTGTTAATTTCCTGAGTAACCTACTTTGCTTCCTTTGCAGATGCTGGAAAGGCAGTGGACTAACCTGCCTGCAACCATTGGTTATGTTGAACATTTGAAGTACAGTTTTGGTGAAATTTTGTCAACCTTGTTGTTTTGGTATGAATTTATCTTTGAATTTGTTCAATAGTTTATTAAAGCTTTGTTTGTCCTGGTTAAGTACATTTTAACATGATGAAAAAAAAATCTCTGAAGTAGAATGTTGAACTTCTTTGGTCCTAACATGCACTGAATTTTTGAATTTCAATTAATGTAATAATTGATGGTTGCTGCTTCAAATATATTTTGTTTTTGTTTGCAGGATCTACCAGTCTGTTACCATTTCTAGTACGCCTGAAATGTGAGTGTGGTAGTAGTATTATATTTCTTGTGATAATTATGACATATGTGATATAAAACTAATTTTTCTTCATTAAAGGCTAACATAACTTCATTAGAGGTTTACAGTGGATTGCTTGTTCATGCATTCTGCAAAATGCAATGTAAGAATGCATGTTTTGTTGATTGTATAAGGTGTAGAAATTTCTTTTTAGGTTAGGTTTGTCTTTATGGCTGCTGTTTATCAGTTGGAGTGAAGTTCTGTGCAAACTTTTCATTGGGTATTCAGTTTGAAGGTATACTGGAAAAGAATACAAGGGGAGTTGGGAATCAATTTGTATCCTGTGTGATGGACATGATGAAAGGGGAACTCAGAACATTGAAAGATATTTTAAAGTTTTGTAAACTAGAGGAATGAATGTGAATACTAGCATTGCATATGTTTTGATAGAACTGATTCAAGTGGGAATCTTTTTGGGAAAAATGATTTTTCATTAGTGTTTGATAGCCACTGCATGAAGAGGAAATGTGCAAATAAGGCTTTCAGAAGAATGAGAAAGGTCATTGGTATTGATACAAGTGTAGCCATGTCACTTCATAAAAAGCATTATCCTGCATACTGTTCGTACACATTGTTTATCTAATGCATTATCTTTAGAACCCCTTTGTTGTATCTTTAAACAGTGTGAAGTTTGATGCCATGTTTTGCATTTGTTAATTTCCTGAGTAACCTACTTTGCTTCCTTTGCAGATGCTGGAAAGGCAGTGGACTAACCTGCCTGCAACCATTGGTTATGTTGAACATTTGAAGTACAGTTTTGGTGAAATTTTGTCAACCTTGTTGTTTTGGTATGAATTTATCTTTGAATTTGTTCAATAGTTTATTAAAGCTTTGTTTGTCCTGGTTAAGTACATTTTAACATGATGAAAAAAAAATCTCTGAAGTAGAATGTTGAACTTCTTTGGTCCTAACATGCACTGAATTTTTGAATTTCAATTAATGTAATAATTGATGGTTGCTGCTTCAAATATATTTTGTTTTTGTTTGCAGGATCTACCAGTCTGTTACCATTTCTAGTACGCCTGAAATGTGAGTGTGGTAGTAGTATTATATTTCTTGTGATAATTATGACATATGTGATATAAAACTAATTTTTCTTCATTAAAGGCTAACATAACTTCATTAGAGGTTTACAGTGGATTGCTTGTTCATGCATTCTGCAAAATGCAATGTAAGAATGCATGTTTTGTTGATTGTATAAGGTGTAGAAATTTCTTTTTAGGTTAGGTTTGTCTTTATGGCTGCTGTTTATCAGTTGGAGTGAAGTTCTGTGCAAACTTTTCATTGGGTATTCAGTTTGAAGGTATACTGGAAAAGAATACAAGGGGAGTTGGGAATCAATTTGTATCCTGTGTGATGGACATGATGAAAGGGGAACTCAGAACATTGAAAGATATTTTAAAGTTTTGTAAACTAGAGGAATGAATGTGAATACTAGCATTGCATATGTTTTGATAGAACTGATTCAAGTGGGAATCTTTTTGGGAAAAATGATTTTTCATTAGTGTTTGATAGCCACTGCATGAAGAGGAAATGCACAAATAAGGCTTCCAGAAGACTGGGAAAGGTCATGGGTATAGATAAAAGTGCAGCTATGTTAGTTCATTAAAAAGAATTATCCTGCATACCATTCTTATGTATTTATCTAGTGTATTATCTTTAGAACCCCCTTGTGTCTGGGGGGGGGAGATATAGACCGGCACCAGAACTTTTTTTTTTTTTTTACAATCTGAAGTTTGACTTTTTTTTTTTTTTTACAATCTGAAGTTTGACTTTTTTTTTTTTTTTACAATCTGAAGTTTGACTTTTTTTTTTTTTTTTACAATCTGAAGTTTGACTTTTTTTTTTTTTTTTTTACAATCTGAAGTTTGACTTTTTTTTTTTTTTTACAATCTGAAGTTTGACTTTTTTTTTTTTTTTTTTACAATCTGAAGTTTGACTTTTTTTTTTTTTTTATTTTTTTTTTTTTTTTACAATCTGAAGTTTGACTTTTTTTTTTTTTTTACAATCTGAAGTTTGACTTTTTTTTTTTTTTTACAATCTGAAGTTTGACTTTTTTTTTTTTTTTACAATCTGAAGTTTGACTTTTTTTTTTTTTTTACAATCTGAAGTTTGACTTTTTTTTTTTTTTTTTTTTACAATCTGAAGTTTGACTTTTTTTTTTTTTTTACAATCTGAAGTTTGACTTTTTTTTTTTTTTTACAATCTGAAGTTTGACTTTTTTTTTTTTTTTTTTTTACAATCTGAAGTTTGACTTTTTTTTTTTTTTTACAATCTGAAGTTTGACTTTTTTTTTTTTTTTACAATCTGAAGTTTGACTTTTTTTTTTTTTTTTACAATCTGAAGTTTGACTTTTTTTTTTTTTTTACAATCTGAAGTTTGACTTTTTTTTTTCTTTGATACTTTTGGCACTGTTTCCCGTGTTAGTGAGGAGCGCAAGGAAACAGACGAAAGAATGGCCCAACCCTCCCACATACACATGTATATATATACACGTCCACACACGCGCATATACATACCCATAAGTCTCAATGTATTTTTTTTTTTTTTTTTTTTTTTTTTGCTGTCTCCCGCGTTTGCGAGGTAGCGCAAGGAACGTATACATATATATATATACTATTTATTTATTTTGCTTTGTCGCTGTCTCCTGCGTTTGCGAGGTAGCGCAAGGAAACAGACGAAAGAAATGGCCCAACCCACCCTCATACACAATGTATACACACACACACACGTCCACACACGCAAATATACATACCTATACATCTCAATGTACACATATATACATACACACACATACATATATACCCATGCACACAATTCACACTGTCTGCCCCCATTCACTCCCATCGCCACCTCGCCACACATGGAATACGGTGGCACTATGCAAGCATTCCGCCAATCCTCTGGCAACTCATCAGGGGCCTGAATGTGGAAAGGGAGCTGTTGTTTCGGTGCATTATTACATGACAGCTAGAGACTGAGTGTGAACAAAAGTGGCCCTTGTTTTTTCCTAGCGCGACGTCGTGCACATTTGGGGGGAGGGGGTTGTTATTTCATGTGTGGGGAGGTGGCAATGGTAATGAATAAGGGCAGACAGTAGGGGATTAAGAATACTTCCCACGTGTTCCCTGCATGTCCTAGAAGGCGACTAAAAGTGGAGGGAGCGGGGGGCTGGAAATTCTCCTCGTTTTTTTCAAAAGGAGGAACAGAGGGGGCCAGGTGAGGATATTCCACAAAGGCCCAGTCCTCTGTTCTTAACGCTACCTCGCTAACGTGGGAAATGGCGAATAGTTTAAAAGAAAGAAAGAAAAAGTATGAATTATGTACATGTGTATATATGTATATGTCTGTGTGTATATATATGTATTTTGAGTAGTCTAATATGTGTTGGCTAGTTACCATCAACACCACCAATTCTATTTAGCAAGCTGGGTCAGGAGGGCAACGCTTATTTTGCCGACAAGTTGCATCAGTTGGCCGTACGTATACGTGATCTTGTCTTTTGTCTCCTGTTGTGTATATATTTATTAGAATAATCTAGGAAGCATGATTAGTTGACTTGCAGTATTTTAATACTAATGGTATTCCATTCTCTGGTACGGCACCGTGCCTATCATTGGTTTATGGACACTGCCGTCATATTCAAATATTGGTTGAATAATAATTTCATTCAGAATTTAGGGATCTATCTGGTGGTTAGCTTTAGTTTGGGAATGCTAAGCTAGTCCGCTTGGTGCTACGACAGGGAGTGTAATTCTGTAAGTTTCTGCATACCATATACTCTTTTAAGTAGGCATTCAGCTCAGTCTGGGTAAGAGTAGTAATGACTTAGGGGATTCATTAGTCTAAGTGAATTTGTCCCTGTTACAGACTTGTCGGCAAAACAGCGTTTTACTCCTTTGTGACTCGTCCTGAAAAGAGAAATCATCCATCCAAATGGTGTTTAAAGCACTTGCTAATAATGCATACTGTTGAGTTACTGTTTTGATGTCTAGTTTCCATCATAATCACTTCTCAGAATGTTCCCTGCCTGCCGTCCCCCCTCCTTTTAAAGTGTTTCTCATAAAGTGAGCAGAGCATTTCGGTAGAAGGAAATTGAGGTAAAAGCACTGTGTATCAACTGAACTCTATGGATTGTTATTGATCAAAATACATGGAGTAGAATAGGAAAGAGAGCCTTTTATTGCATTCTGAACGTAATTTTCATTGGCCATTTGTATATTACTGGCCTGCAGATAGGTGAGAACATTCTACTTGACACTGATTCTCTCTAGCTTGTCTTTTACTAGAATTAACTCTTACAAACTTCCCAAAATATTGAAGTGATGCACATGGGTTAGGTGGAAAGTGAGATTGTTAGAGTATTTGGTTTAGAGGATAAGCAAAAAGTTTAAAACTGTAAGGTTAATTTTAGAGGTGCTTGAGAGTTTAAATGTTTCTATAAGACCAACATGAGACTTTACAAAGTATGTTTGCTCCAATGAGTGTTTTAAAATGTGGTAAACATTACTTCATAGTGAAGTAATCCAAATCCCAGTATGAAATTAGTTTAATATTTACTACAGTTCTGCAGGACAACTCTATACAGACTCCTAAAATAGTTTAGTCTGGTGGGTGAAAGTAGTTTTGATTGCGGCATGGGAAGATAGTTACTGCTGCTGGCTATTAATATCAGTTTCAGTATGGGATGTGTGACCTCTATATATTGTTTTTGGCTTCCTGAAAGCACCAGTCTGGATTTGTTCCTCCTCTCTGGCCGTCGAAGTGGAAGTAGATGATTTCCTTTTCTATATGGGTGAGATAGACTATATTTCTAGTAGTTTGTGTCCATGAGAAGAGGTACAAGTTAGTCTATTCAAGGTTTATAGTGTTGCTTGAAAAATGAAATAATTTTAATTTGTTCAGTACACAAACTTTGCCTAATTTATTTTTCCTTTTCAGGTAAAATGTCACAAGCTGGCAGTGATTTTTCACAGCAGGAATGTGGGGACGTTGGTCACTACCTTCGTATACTTAATCCTTCGGAGGTAAAGTGCTTGCATCACCAAGATTCCCGTGGAATAGTTGGAGAATTTCAGCAACAGAAGCTGGAAAAAGAGGCTGCTAAGAACTGGGATAAATTTTACAAACGCAATGAAACTAGGTATGTTGAAAAAAGGTTTTATTTATGTGCAGTACATGAATGAATGTGAATACTAGCATTGCATATGTTTTGATAGAACTGATTCAAGTGGGAATCTTTTGGGAAAAATGATTTTTCATTAGTGTTTGATAGCCACTGCATGAAGAGGAAATGCACAAATAAGGCTTCCAGAAGACTGGGAAAGGTCATGGGTATAGATAAAAGTGCAGCTATGTTAGTTCATTAAAAAGAATTATCCTGCATACCATTCTTATGTATTTATCTAGTGTATTATCTTTAGAACCCCTTTGTTGTATCTTTAAACAGTGTGAAGTTTGATGCCATGTTTTGCATTTGTTAATTTCCTGAGTAACCTACTTTGCTTCCTTTGCAGATGCTGGAAAGGCAGTGGACTAACCTGCCTGCAACCATTGGTTATGTTGAACATTTGAAGTACAGTTTTGGTGAAATTTTGTCAACCTTGTTGTTTTGGTATGAATTTATCTTTGAATTTGTTCAATAGTTTATTAAAGCTTTGTTTGTCCTGGTTAAGTACATTTTAACATGATGAAAAAAAATCTCTGAAGTAGAATGTTGAACTTCTTTGGTCCTAACATGCACTGAATTTTTGAATTTCAATTAATGTAATAATTGATGGTTGCTGCTTCAAATATATTTTGTTTTTGTTTGCAGGATCTACCAGTCTGTTACCATTTCTAGTACGCCTGAAATGTGAGTGTGGTAGTAGTATTATATTTCTTGTGATAATTATGACATATGTGATATAAAACTAATTTTTCTTCATTAAAGGCTAACATAACTTCATTAGAGGTTTACAGTGGATTGCTTGTTCATGCATTCTGCAAAATGCAATGTAAGAATGCATGTTTTGTTGATTGTATAAGGTGTAGAAATTTCTTTTTAGGTTAGGTTTGTCTTTATGGCTGCTGTTTATCAGTTGGAGTGAAGTTCTGTGCAAACTTTTCATTGGGTATTCAGTTTGAAGGTATACTGGAAAAGAATACAAGGGGAGTTGGGAATCAATTTGTATCCTGTGTGATGGACATGATGAAAGGGGAACTCAGAACATTGAAAGATATTTTAAAGTTTTGTAAACTAGAGGAATGAATGTGAATACTAGCATTTGTATATGTTTTGATAGAACTGATTCAGGTGGGAGTCTTTTGGGGAAAATGATTTTTCATTAGTGTTTGATAGTTACTGCATGAAGAGGAAATGTGCAAATAAGGCTTTCAGAAGAATGAGAAAGGTCATTGGTATTGATACAAGTGTAGCCATGTCACTTCATAAAAAGCATTATCCTGCATACTGTTCGTACACATTGTTTATCTAATGCATTATCTTTAGAACCCCTTTGTTGTATCTTTAAACAGTGTGAAGTTTGATGCCATGTTTTGCATTTGTTAATTTCCTGAGTAACCTACTTTGCTTCCTTTGCAGATGCTGGAAAGGCAGTGGACTAACCTGCCTGCAACCATTGGTTATGTTGAACATTTGAAGTACAGTTTTGGTGAAATTTTGTCAACCTTGTTGTTTTGGTATGAATTTATCTTTGAATTTGTTCAATAGTTTATTAAAGCTTTGTTTGTCCTGGTTAAGTACATTTTAACATGATGAAAAAAAATCTCTGAAGTAGAATGTTGAACTTCTTTGGTCCTAACATGCACTGAATTTTTGAATTTCAATTAATGTAATAATTGATGGTTGCTGCTTCAAATATATTTTGTTTTTGTTTGCAGGATCTACCAGTCTGTTACCATTTCTAGTACGCCTGAAATGTGAGTGTGGTAGTAGTATTATATTTCTTGTGATAATTATGACATATGTGATATAAAACTAATTTTTCTTCATTAAAGGCTAACATAACTTCATTAGAGGTTTACAGTGGATTGCTTGTTCATGCATTCTGCAAAATGCAATGTAAGAATGCATGTTTTGTTGATTGTATAAGGTGTAGAAATTTCTTTTTAGGTTAGGTTTGTCTTTATGGCTGCTGTTTATCAGTTGGAGTGAAGTTCTGTGCAAACTTTTCATTGGGTATTCAGTTTGAAGGTATACTGGAAAAGAATACAAGGGGAGTTGGGAATCAATTTGTATCCTGTGTGATGGACATGATGAAAGGGGAACTCAGAACATTGAAAGATATTTTAAAGTTTTGTAAACTAGAGGAATGAATGTGAATACTAGCATTTGTATATGTTTTGATAGAACTGATTCAGGTGGGAGTCTTTTGGGGAAAATGATTTTTCATTAGTGTTTGATAGTTACTGCATGAAGAGGAAATGTGCAAATAAGGCTTTCAGAAGAATGAGAAAGGTCATTGGTATTGATACAAGTGTAGCCATGTCACTTCATAAAAAGCATTATCCTGCATACTGTTCGTACACATTGTTTATCTAATGCATTATCTTTAGAACCCCCTTGTGTCTGGGGGGGGGAGATATAGACCGGCACCAGAACTTTTTTTTTTTTTTTTTTTTTTTTTTTTTTTTTTTTTTTTATACCTTTCTCTCTGGGATAAGATGAATTGGATCATTGTGATGTATGAAGGCACTGTGAATCAATGGGTTGAGTTTTGGCTTGAAATGGCCAAGCTGCATCAGCTGCTCTTGCAGTTGATGTTGCTTGGCTGTGGATGGTAGGTGCTGGTTTTGGTAAATAATGCATGATAAAGGATGGAGGTGGATAAATTAGACCATTATTTGTTTCTGAAATTCCCTTGCTACGATGGAATAGGCATTTTATTTTTAAAATGAATATACCAATTTGCCCTTCTTGCGTTATTGAAGTACCTCACAAATTGGATGTGTGCATATGGAGTCCCTGTTTGTTTGTAAGTTCTAGAGGTGGTTGATTTTTAGAATTATTAAACCAATTTTCCCTTCATACATTATTGAAGTAACCATGAACCACCAAACAGTGGCTCCATTTGTGCACATCCAGTTTGTAGCTCTATGACTTTTCCCTGTGAGTGTTCATACAGACACACTTGCACTTGGTGAGGGCACTCGTGATATCTGTGTCCTGGTTGAGTACAGTTTAACATCTCGGAAGTTGTATGTTAAAACTTGTCTTAGCATGCACCGTTTTTTTTTTTTTTCTCAATAATTGTAGATAATGATAGTTGCTTCTTCCAAAATGTTTTTATTTACAGTATCTACAAGTGTTATTTCTAGTACGTCTAAAATGTGTGAGTGGTAGTGGTATTATACCTAGAATGTGATTATTAAAAGACATAACTGGGATAGATGACTGTAATATATCATCTTCATTAAAGGTTCACAATAAATTTTGTTCATTCATTGTGGAAAATGCTAGGTAAGAATGAATGTTTCATTTCTGGATTGTTAGATGCAGAAAACAATGTGTATGTGGGGTTCGTCTTTATGGCTGCTGTGTTATCTGTTAGAACGAAGTTGTGTAAACTTATAGGAAATTCAGCTTAAAGGTATTCCAGAAAAGAATTATTTTATTTATTTTATTTATTTTATTATACTTTGTCGCTGTCTCCTGCGTTTGCGAGGTAGCGCAAGGAAACAGACGAAAGAAATGGCCCACCCCCCCCCCCATACACATGTATATACATACGTCCACACACGCAAATATACATACCTACACAGCTTTCCATGGTTTACCCCAGATGCTTCACATGCCTTGATTCAATCCACTGACAGCACGTCAACCCCGGTATACCACATCGCACCAATTCACTCTATTCCTTGCCCTCCTTTCACCCTCCTGCATGTTCAGGCCCCGATCACACAAAATCTTTTTCACTCCATCTTTCCACCTCCAATTTGGTCTCCCTCTTCTCCTTGTTCCCTCCACCTCCGACACATATATCCTCTTGGTCAATCTTTCCTAACTCATCCTCTCCATGTTCCCAAACCACTTCAAAACACCCTCTTCTGCTCTCTCAACCACGCTCTTTTTATTTCCACACATCTCTCTTACCCTTACGTTACTCACTCGATCAAACCACCTCACACCACACATTGTCCTCAAACATCTCATTTCCAGCACATCCATCCTAATGCGCACAACTCTATCCATAGCCCATGCCTCGCAACCATACAACATTGTTGGAACCACTATTCCTTCAAACATACCCATTTTTGCTTTCCGAGATAATGTTCTCGACTTCCACACATTCTTCAAGGCCCCCAGGATTTTCGCCCCCTCCCCCACCCTATGATCCACTTCCGCTTCCATGGTTCCATCCGCTGCCAGATCCACTCCCAGATATCTAAAACACTTCACTTCCTCCAGTTTTTCTCCATTCAAACTCACCTCCCAGTTGACTTGACCCTCAACCCTACTGTACCTTATAACCTTGCTCTTATTCACATTTACTCTTAACTTTCTTCTTCCACACACTTTTCCAAACTCAGTCACCAGCTTCTGCAGTTTCTCGCATGAATCAGCCACCAGCGCTGTATCATCAGCGAACAACAACTGACTCACTTCCCAAGTTCTCTCATCCCCAGCAGACTTCATACTTGCCCCTCTTTCCAAAACTCTTGCATTTACCTCCCTAACAACCCCATCCATAAACAAATTAAACAACCATGGAGACATCACACACCCCTGCCGCAAACCTACATTCACTGAGAACCAATCACTTTCCTCTCTTCCTACACGTACACATGCCTTACATCCTCGATAAAAACTTTTCACTGCTTCTAACAACTTTCCTCCCACACCATATATTCTTAATACCTTCCACAGAGCATCTCTATCAACTCTATCATATGCCTTCTCCAGATCCATAAATGCTACATACAAATCCATTTGCTTTTCTAAGTATTTCTCACATACATTCTTCAAAGCAAACATCTGATCCACACATCCTCTACCACTTCTGAAACCAAACTGCTCTTCCCCAATCTGATGCTCTGTACATGCCTTCACCCTCTCAATCAATACCCTCCCATATAATTTACCAGGAATACTCAACAAACTTATACCTCTGTAATTTGAGCACTCACTCTTATCCCCTTTGCCTTTGTACAATGGCACTATGCACGCATTCCGCCAATCCTCAGGCACCTCACATGAGTCATACATACATTAAATAACCTTACCAACCAGTCAACAATACAGTCACCCCCTTTTTTAATAAATTCCACTGCAATACCATCCAAACCTGCTGCCTTGCCGGCTTTCATCTTCCGCAAAGCTTTCACTACCTCTTCTCTGTTTACCAAATCATTTTCCCTAACCCTCTCACTTTGCACACCACCTCGACCAAAACACCCTATATCTGCCACTCTATCATCAAACACATTCAACAAACCTTCAAAATACTCACTCCATCTCCTTCTCACATCACCACTACTTGTTATCACCTCCCCACTTGCGCCCTTCACCGAAGTTCCCATTTGCTCCCTTGTCTTACGCACTTTATTTACCTCCTTCCAGAACCTCTTTTTATTCTCCCTAAAATTTAATATATATATATATATATATATATATATATATATATATATATATATATATATATATATATATATATTTTCAAATGATGAAAAGTTACCGTCCCAGTCTGAGGAAGGTGATAGATTCGTGTTCCTGAGCTATATATTTTAGAGCAGTAATGTTTGTGATTTGGTGCGTCAGTTAATATGAGGTGTTTTATTGCAACAGGAAGGCGTGAGCACGTTTGTAGTGGGCCTTCCAACAGAAATAGATGCAAGTATTCCTGATAGCTTTGGAACTTATGTTGGTAAGTGGATATAACATAAATTTGTGTGTATGTAGTGTATTGGAACTTGTATTGGGGTTGATTTTTTGTCAATGGATACGTTCGACCCCGGTATACCACATCGTTCCTATTCTCTCTATTCCTTGCACGCCTTTCACCCTCCTGCATGTTCAGGCCCCGATCACTCAAAATAAGAGCAAGGTAATTAGGTACAGTAGGGTTGAGGGTCAAGTCAATTGGGAGGTAAGTTTGAATGGAGAAAAACTGGAGGAAGTTAAGTGTTTTAGATATCTGGGAGTGGATCTGGCAGCGGATGGAACCGTGGAAGTGGATCATAGGGTGGGGGAGGTGGCGAAAATTCTGGGAGCCTTGAAGAATGTGTGGAAGTTGAGAACATTATCTTGGCAAGCAAAAATGGGTATGTTTGAAGGAATAGTGGTTCCAACAATGTTGTATGTTTGCGAGGCGTGGGCTATGGATAGAGTTGTGCACAGGAGGATGGATGTGCTGGAAATGAGATGTTTGAGGACAATGTGTGGTGTGAGGTGGTTTGATCGAGTAAGTAACGTAAGGATAAGAGAGATGTGTGGAAATAAAAAGAGCATGGTTGAGAGAGCAGAAGAGGGTGTTTTGAAATGGTTTGGGCACATGGAGAGAATGAGTGAGGAAAGATTGACCAAGAGGATATATGTGTCGGAGGTGGAGGGAACGAGGAGAAGTGGGAGACCAAATTGGAGGTGGAAAGATGGAGTGAAAAAGATTTTGTGTGATCAGGGCCTGAACATGCAGGAGGGTGAAAGGCGGGCAAGGAATAGAGTGAATTGGATCGATGTGGTATACCGGGGTTGACGTGCTGTCAGTGGATTGAATCAGGGCATGTGAAGCGTCTGGGGTAAACCATGGAAAGCTGTGTAGGTATGTATATTTGCGTGTGTGGACGTGTATGTATATACATTGTTTCCTTGCGCTACCTCGCAAATGCGGGAGACAGCGACAAAGTATAATAAAAAAAAAAATATATATATATATATATGTCTGTCCCCATTCATTCCCGTCACCACCCCACCACACATGAAATGATAACCTCCTCCCCCAGCATGTGTGCGAGGTAGCACTAGGAAAAGACAACAAAGGCCACATTCATTCAAAGTCTCCAGCTGACATGTATAATGCACCGAAACCACAGCTCTTTCCACATCCAGGCCCCATAGAACTTTCCATGGTTTATCCCAGACACTTCACATGCCCTGGTTCAATCCATCGATAGCACGCGACCCCGGTATACCGCATCATTCCAATTCACTATATATATATATATATATATATATATATATATATATATATATATATATATATATATATATATATATATATATATATATATATATATATTTATTTTTTCAAATGATGAAAATTTACCGTCCCAGTCTGAGGAAGGTGATAGATTCGTGTTCCTGAGCTATATATTTTAGAGCTGTAATGTTTGTGATTTGGTGCATCAGTTAATATGAGGTGTTTTATTGCAACAGGAAGGCGTGAGCACGTTTGTAGTGGGCCTTCCAACAGAAATAGATGCAAGTATTCCTGATAGCTTTGGAACTTATGTTGGTAAGTGGATATAACATAAATTTGTGTGTATGTAGTGTATTGGAACTTGTATTGGGGTTGATTTTTTGTCAATGGATACGTTCGACCCCGGTATACCACATCGTTCCTATTCTCTCTATTCCTTGCACGCCTTTCACCCTCCTGCATGTTCAGGCCCCGATCACTCAAAATAAGAGCAAGGTAATTAGGTACAGTAGGGTTGAGGGTCAAGTCAATTGGGAGGTAAGTTTGAATGGAGAAAAACTGGAGGAAGTAAAGTGTTTTAGATATCTGGGAGTGGATCTGGCAGCGGATGGAACCGTGGAAGTGGATCATAGGGTGGGGGAGGTGGCGAAAATTCTGGGAGCCTTGAAGAATGTGTGGAAGTTGAGAACATTATCTTGGCAAGCAAAAATGGGTATGTTTGAAGGAATAGTGGTTCCAACAATGTTGTATGTTTGCGAGGCGTGGGCTATGGATAGAGTTGTGCACAGGAGGATGGATGTGCTGGAAATGAGATGTTTGAGGACAATGTGTGGTGTGAGGTGGTTTGATCGAGTAAGTAACGTAAGGATAAGAGAGATGTGTGGAAATAAAAAGAGCATGGTTGAGAGAGCAGAAGAGGGTGTTTTGAAATGGTTTGGGCACATGGAGAGAATGAGTGAGGAAAGATTGACCAAGAGGATATATGTGTCGGAGGTGGAGGGAGCGAGGAGAAGTGGGAGACCAAATTGGAGGTGGAAAGATGGAGTGAAAAAGATTTTGTGTGATCAGGGCCTGAACATGCAGGAGGGTGAAAGGCGGGCAAGGAATAGAGTGAATTGGATCGATGTGGTATACCGGGGTTGACGTGCTGTCAGTGGATTGAATCAGGGCATGTGAAGCGTCTGGGGTAAACCATGGAAAGCTGTGTAGGTATGTATATTTGCGTGTGTGGACGTGTATGTATATACATTGTTTCCTTGCGCTACCTCGCAAATGCGGGAGACAGCGACAAAGTATAATAAAAAAAAAAAATATATATATATATATGTCTGTCCCCATTCATTCCCATCACCACCCCACCACACATGAAATGATAACCTCCTCCCCCAGCATGTGTGCGAGGTAGCACTAGGAAAAGACAACAAAGGCCACATTCATTCAAAGTCTCCAGCTGACATGTATAATGCACCGAAACCACAGCTCTTTCCATATCCAGGCCCCATAGAACTTTCCATGGTTTATCCCAGACACTTCACATGCCCTGGTTCAATCCATCGATAGCACGCGACCCCGGTATACCGCATCATTCCAATTCACTATATATATATATATATATATATATATATATATATATATATATTTATTTATTTTTTCAAATGATGAAAATTTACCGTCCCAGTCTGAGGAAGGTGATAGATTCGTGTTCCTGAGCTATATATTTTAGAGCTGTAATGTTTGTGATTTGGTGCATCAGTTAATATGAGGTGTTTTATTGCAACAGGAAGGCGTGAGCACGTTTGTAGTGGGCCTTCCAACAGAAATAGATGCAAGTATTCCTGATAGCTTTGGAACTTATGTTGGTAAGTGGATATAACATAAATTTGTGTGTATGTAGTGTATTGGAACTTGTATTGGGGTTGATTTTTTGTCAATGGATACGTTCGACCCCGGTATACCACATCGTTCCTATTCTCTCTATTCCTTGCACGCCTTTCACCCTCCTGCATGTTCAGGCCCCGATCACTCAAAATAAGAGCAAGGTAATTAGGTACAGTAGGGTTGAGGGTCAAGTCAATTGGGAGGTAAGTTTGAATGGAGAAAAACTGGAGGAAGTAAAGTGTTTTAGATATCTGGGAGTGGATCTGGCAGCGGATGGAACCGTGGAAGTGGATCATAGGGTGGGGGAGGTGGCGAAAATTCTGGGAGCCTTGAAGAATGTGTGGAAGTTGAGAACATTATCTTGGCAAGCAAAAATGGGTATGTTTGAAGGAATAGTGGTTCCAACAATGTTGTATGTTTGCGAGGCGTGGGCTATGGATAGAGTTGTGCACAGGAGGATGGATGTGCTGGAAATGAGATGTTTGAGGACAATGTGTGGTGTGAGGTGGTTTGATCGAGTAAGTAACGTAAGGATAAGAGAGATGTGTGGAAATAAAAAGAGCATGGTTGAGAGAGCAGAAGAGGGTGTTTTGAAATGGTTTGGGCACATGGAGAGAATGAGTGAGGAAAGATTGACCAAGAGGATATATGTGTCGGAGGTGGAGGGAACGAGGAGAAGTGGGAGACCAAATTGGAGGTGGAAAGATGGAGTGAAAAAGATTTTGTGTGATCAGGGCCTGAACATGCAGGAGGGTGAAAGGCGGGCAAGGAATAGAGTGAATTGGATCGATGTGGTATACCGGGGTTGACGTGCTGTCAGTGGATTGAATCAGGGCATGTGAAGCGTCTGGGGTAAACCATGGAAAGCTGTGTAGGTATGTATATTTGCGTGTGTGGACGTGTATGTATATACATTGTTTCCTTGCGCTACCTCGCAAATGCGGGAGACAGCGACAAAGTATAATAAAAAAAAAAAAATATATATATATATGTCTGTCCCCATTCATTCCCGTCACCACCCCACCACACATGAAATGATAACCTCCTCCCCCAGCATGTGTGCGAGGTAGCACTAGGAAAAGACAACAAAGGCCACATTCATTCAAAGTCTCCAGCTGACATGTATAATGCACCGAAACCACAGCTCTTTCCACATCCAGGCCCCATAGAACTTTCCATGGTTTATCCCAGACACTTCACATGCCCTGGTTCAATCCATCGATAGCACGCGACCCCGGTATACCGCATCATTCCAATTCACTATATATATATATATATATATATATATATATATATATATATATATATATATATATATATATATATATTTATTTTTTCAAATGATGAAAATTTACCGTCCCAGTCTGAGGAAGGTGATAGATTCGTGTTCCTGAGCTATATATTTTAGAGCTGTAATGTTTGTGATTTGGTGCATCAGTTAATATGAGGTGTTTTATTGCAACAGGAAGGCGTGAGCACGTTTGTAGTGGGCCTTCCAACAGAAATAGATGCAAGTATTCCTGATAGCTTTGGAACTTATGTTGGTAAGTGGATATAACATAAATTTGTGTGTATGTAGTGTATTGGAACTTGTATTGGGGTTGATTTTTTGTCAATGGATACGTTCGACCCCGGTATACCACATCGTTCCTATTCTCTCTATTCCTTGCACGCCTTTCACCCTCCTGCATGTTCAGGCCCCGATCACTCAAAATAAGAGCAAGGTAATTAGGTACAGTAGGGTTGAGGGTCAAGTCAATTGGGAGGTAAGTTTGAATGGAGAAAAACTGGAGGAAGTAAAGTGTTTTAGATATCTGGGAGTGGATCTGGCAGCGGATGGAACCGTGGAAGTGGATCATAGGGTGGGGGAGGTGGCGAAAATTCTGGGAGCCTTGAAGAATGTGTGGAAGTTGAGAACATTATCTTGGCAAGCAAAAATGGGTATGTTTGAAGGAATAGTGGTTCCAACAATGTTGTATGTTTGCGAGGCGTGGGCTATGGATAGAGTTGTGCACAGGAGGATGGATGTGCTGGAAATGAGATGTTTGAGGACAATGTGTGGTGTGAGGTGGTTTGATCGAGTAAGTAACGTAAGGATAAGAGAGATGTGTGGAAATAAAAAGAGCATGGTTGAGAGAGCAGAAGAGGGTGTTTTGAAATGGTTTGGGCACATGGAGAGAATGAGTGAGGAAAGATTGACCAAGAGGATATATGTGTCGGAGGTGGAGGGAACGAGGAGAAGTGGGAGACCAAATTGGAGGTGGAAAGATGGAGTGAAAAAGATTTTGTGTGATCAGGGCCTGAACATGCAGGAGGGTGAAAGGCGGGCAAGGAATAGAGTGAATTGGATCGATGTGGTATACCGGGGTTGACGTGCTGTCAGTGGATTGAATCAGGGCATGTGAAGCGTCTGGGGTAAACCATGGAAAGCTGTGTAGGTATGTATATTTGCGTGTGTGGACGTGTATGTATATACATTGTTTCCTTGCGCTACCTCGCAAATGCGGTAGACAGCGACAAAGTATAATAAAAAAAAAATATATATATATATATGTCTGTCCCCATTCATTCCCGTCACCACCCCACCACACATGAAATGATAACCTCCTCCCCCAGCATGTGTGCGAGGTAGCACTAGGAAAAGACAACAAAGGCCACATTCATTCAAAGTCTCCAGCTGACATGTATAATGCACCGAAACCACAGCTCTTTCCACATCCAGGCCCCATAGAACTTTCCATGGTTTATCCCAGACACTTCACATGCCCTGGTTCAATCCATCGATAGCACGCGACCCCGGTATACCGCATCATTCCAATTCACTATATATATATATATATATATATATATATATATATATATATATATATAATATATATATATATATATATATATATATATATATTTATATATATGTATATATATATATATATATATATATATATATATATATTTATTTTTTCAAATGATGAAAATTTACCGTCCCAGTCTGAGGAAGGTGATAGATTCGTGTTCCTGAGCTATATATTTTAGAGCTGTAATGTTTGTGATTTGGTGCATCAGTTAATATGAGGTGTTTTATTGCAACAGGAAGGCGTGAGCACGTTTGTAGTGGGCCTTCCAACAGAAATAGATGCAAGTATTCCTGATAGCTTTGGAACTTATGTTGGTAAGTGGATATAACATAAATTTGTGTGTATGTAGTGTATTGGAACTTGTATTGGGGTTGATTTTTTGTCAATGGATACGTTCGACCCCGGTATACCACATCGTTCCTATTCTCTCTATTCCTTGCACGCCTTTCACCCTCCTGCATGTTCAGGCCCCGATCACTCAAAATAAGAGCAAGGTAATTAGGTACAGTAGGGTTGAGGGTCAAGTCAATTGGGAGGTAAGTTTGAATGGAGAAAAACTGGAGGAAGTAAAGTGTTTTAGATATCTGGGAGTGGATCTGGCAGCGGATGGAACCGTGGAAGTGGATCATAGGGTGGGGGAGGTGGCGAAAATTCTGGGAGCCTTGAAGAATGTGTGGAAGTTGAGAACATTATCTTGGCAAGCAAAAATGGGTATGTTTGAAGGAATAGTGGTTCCAACAATGTTGTATGTTTGCGAGGCGTGGGCTATGGATAGAGTTGTGCACAGGAGGATGGATGTGCTGGAAATGAGATGTTTGAGGACAATGTGTGGTGTGAGGTGGTTTGATCGAGTAAGTAACGTAAGGATAAGAGAGATGTGTGGAAATAAAAAGAGCATGGTTGAGAGAGCAGAAGAGGGTGTTTTGAAATGGTTTGGGCACATGGAGAGAATGAGTGAGGAAAGATTGACCAAGAGGATATATGTGTCGGAGGTGGAGGGAACGAGGAGAAGTGGGAGACCAAATTGGAGGTGGAAAGATGGAGTGAAAAAGATTTTGTGTGATCAGGGCCTGAACATGCAGGAGGGTGAAAGGCGGGCAAGGAATAGAGTGAATTGGATCGATGTGGTATACCGGGGTTGACGTGCTGTCAGTGGATTGAATCAGGGCATGTGAAGCGTCTGGGGTAAACCATGGAAAGCTGTGTAGGTATGTATATTTGCGTGTGTGGACGTGTATGTATATACATTGTTTCCTTGCGCTACCTCGCAAATGCGGGAGACAGCGACAAAGTATAATAAAAAAAAAAAATATATATATATATGTCTGTCCCCATTCATTCCCGTCACCACCCCACCACACATGAAATGATAACCTCCTCCCCCAGCATGTGTGCGAGGTAGCACTAGGAAAAGACAACAAAGGCCACATTCATTCAAAGTCTCCAGCTGACATGTATAATGCACCGAAACCACAGCTCTTTCCACATCCAGGCCCCATAGAACTTTCCATGGTTTATCCCAGACACTTCACATGCCCTGGTTCAATCCATCGATAGCACGCGACCCCGGTATACCGCATCATTCCAATTCACTATATATATATATATATATATATATATATATATATATATATATATATATATATATAATATATATATATATATATATATAATATATATATATATATATATATATATATAATATATATATATATATATATATATATATATATATATATATATATATATATTATATATATATATATATATATATATATATATATATATATATATATATATATATATTTATTTTTTCAAATGATGAAAATTTACCGTCCCAGTCTGAGGAAGGTGATAGATTCGTGTTCCTGAGCTATATATTTTAGAGCTGTAATGTTTGTGATTTGGTGCATCAGTTAATATGAGGTGTTTTATTGCAACAGGAAGGCGTGAGCACGTTTGTAGTGGGCCTTCCAACAGAAATAGATGCAAGTATTCCTGATAGCTTTGGAACTTATGTTGGTAAGTGGATATAACATAAATTTGTGTGTATGTAGTGTATTGGAACTTGTATTGGGGTTGATTTTTTGTCAATGGATACGTTCGACCCCGGTATACCACATCGTTCCTATTCTCTCTATTCCTTGCACGCCTTTCACCCTCCTGCATGTTCAGGCCCCGATCACTCAAAATAAGAGCAAGGTAATTAGGTACAGTAGGGTTGAGGGTCAAGTCAATTGGGAGGTAAGTTTGAATGGAGAAAAACTGGAGGAAGTAAAGTGTTTTAGATATCTGGGAGTGGATCTGGCAGCGGATGGAACCGTGGAAGTGGATCATAGGGTGGGGGAGGTGGCGAAAATTCTGGGAGCCTTGAAGAATGTGTGGAAGTTGAGAACATTATCTTGGCAAGCAAAAATGGGTATGTTTGAAGGAATAGTGGTTCCAACAATGTTGTATGTTTGCGAGGCGTGGGCTATGGATAGAGTTGTGCACAGGAGGATGGATGTGCTGGAAATGAGATGTTTGAGGACAATGTGTGGTGTGAGGTGGTTTGATCGAGTAAGTAACGTAAGGATAAGAGAGATGTGTGGAAATAAAAAGAGCATGGTTGAGAGAGCAGAAGAGGGTGTTTTGAAATGGTTTGGGCACATGGAGAGAATGAGTGAGGAAAGATTGACCAAGAGGATATATGTGTCGGAGGTGGAGGGAACGAGGAGAAGTGGGAGACCAAATTGGAGGTGGAAAGATGGAGTGAAAAAGATTTTGTGTGATCAGGGCCTGAACATGCAGGAGGGTGAAAGGCGGGCAAGGAATAGAGTGAATTGGATCGATGTGGTATACCGGGGTTGACGTGCTGTCAGTGGATTGAATCAGGGCATGTGAAGCGTCTGGGGTAAACCATGGAAAGCTGTGTAGGTATGTATATTTGCGTGTGTGGACGTGTATGTATATACATTGTTTCCTTGCGCTACCTCGCAAATGCGGGAGACAGCGACAAAGTATAATAAAAAAAAAAAATATATATATATATGTCTGTCCCCATTCATTCCCGTCACCACCCCACCACACATGAAATGATAACCTCCTCCCCCAGCATGTGTGCGAGGTAGCACTAGGAAAAGACAACAAAGGCCACATTCATTCAAAGTCTCCAGCTGACATGTATAATGCACCGAAACCACAGCTCTTTCCACATCCAGGCCCCATAGAACTTTCCATGGTTTATCCCAGACACTTCACATGCCCTGGTTCAATCCATCGATAGCACGCGACCCCGGTATACCGCATCATTCCAATTCACTATATATATATATATATATATATATATATATATATATATATATATATATATATATATATATATATATATATATATATATATATATATATTTATTTTTTCAAATGATGAAAATTTACCGTCCCAGTCTGAGGAAGGTGATAGATTCGTGTTCCTGAGCTATATATTTTAGAGCTGTAATGTTTGTGATTTGGTGCATCAGTTAATATGAGGTGTTTTATTGCAACAGGAAGGCGTGAGCACGTTTGTAGTGGGCCTTCCAACAGAAATAGATGCAAGTATTCCTGATAGCTTTGGAACTTATGTTGGTAAGTGGATATAACATAAATTTGTGTGTATGTAGTGTATTGGAACTTGTATTGGGGTTGATTTTTTGTCAATGGATACGTTCAACCCCGGTATACCACATCGTTCCTATTCTCTCTATTCCTTGCACGCCTTTCACCCTCCTGCATGTTCAGGCCCCGATCACTCAAAATCTTTTTCACTCCATCTTTCCACCTCCAATTTGGTCTCCGACTTCTTGTTCCCTCCACCTCTGACACATATATCCTTTTGGTCAATCTTTCCTCATTCATTATCTCCATGCAACCAAACCATTTCAAAACACCCTCTTCTGCTCTCTCAACCATACTCTTTTTATTACCACACATCTCTTACCCTTACATTACTTACTCGATCAAACCACCTCACACCACACATTGTCCTCAAACATCTCATTTCCAGCACATCCACCCTCCTGCGCACAACTCTATCCATAGCCCACACCTCGCAACCATAAAGTATTGTTGGAACCACTATTCCTTCAAACATAGCCATTTTTGCTTTCCGAGATAATGTTCTCGACTTCCACACATTCTTCAAGGCTCCCAGAATTTTTGCCCCCTCCCCCACCCCATGATTCACTTCCATGGTTCCATCCACTCCCAGATATCTAAAACACTTCACTTCCTCCAGTTTTTCTCCATTCAAACTTACCTGCCACTTGACATGACCCTCAACCCTACTGTACCTAATAACCTTGCTCTTATTCACATTTACTCTCAAGTTTCTTCTTTCACACACTTTACCAAACTCAGTCACCAGCTTCTGCAGTTTCTCGCATGAATCAGCCACCAGTGCTGTATCATCAGCGAACAACTGACTCCCTTCCCAAGCTCTCTCATCCACAAGAGACTGCATACTTGCCCCTCTTTCCAAAACCCTTGCATTCACCTCCCTAACAACCCCATCCATAAACAAACTAAACCACCATGGAGACGTCCATCACACACCCCTGCCACAAAGTTTTGTGGGGCCTGGGTGTGGGAAGGGAGCTGTGGTTTCAGTGCATTATACATGACAGCTAGAGTGTGACCGCATGTGGCCTTTGTTGTCTTTTCCTAGCTCTACTAAGTGCACATGCAGGGGGAGGGGTTTGTCATTTCACATGGCAGGGTGGCGACGGGAATGAATGAAGGCAGCAAGAATGAATTATGTACATGTGTATATATGTATATGTTGAAATGTATGTGTGTGTGTGGACATATATGTATATTCATGTGTATGCAGGTGGGTTGGGCCATTCTTTCGTCTGTTTCCTTGTTCTACCTTGCTAACGCGGGAGACAGCAACTAAGTATAAATATAATAAATCATTATTTTACGGTAATACATGAATAATGCTTTGTCATGATGATTCTTTTGCTACTTCTGAATGTTTTGATTACATTACCAACCACCAAGATCTCTGAGGAAATAGCTGATTTGTACCTAAACATTACCCTTTTCCTTTTGGTTTTTTACATGTTATTCTGTCTTTCAGATTCAAGATAAAAGCAGATTGAGACAGTTGTATCTAGGTGGGTTCACATTTTTACTGTAAAGTATGTTTAAGCTATATAGTGATAAGTTTTGTTTATGACACACACACACACACACACACACCAATGCTTTGTCATGATTCATTTGCTACTTATGAATGTTTTTATTACATTCCCACCAAGATCTCTGAGGAAATAGCTGATTTCAGGGCCATAAATGCTACACACAAACACATCTGTTTTTTTAAGTTATTCACATACATTCTTCAAAGCAAATACCTGAACCACACATCATCTACCTCTTTTGAAACCACACTGCTCTTCCTCAGTCTGATGCTCTGTACATGCCTTTACCTTCTCAATCAGTACCCTTCCATGTAATTTCTTGGAAATACTAGCAAACTTATGCCTCTGTAATTTGAACACTCAACTTTATCCCCTTTCATTTTGTACAATGGCACTATGCATGCATTCTGCCAATCCTCAGGCACATTTCTGTAATCCATACATACATTGAGTATCCTTAACCAATCGACAGCAGTTACCCATTTAATGAATTCCACTGCAGTACCATCCGAACCCGCCAGCTTTCATCTTACGCAAGGGTTTCACTCCCTCTTTGTTTACTGAACCATTCTCCCTGACCCATAATCACTGTTTACCCCATCAACAAGGTAACGCCAAGAAACTGATGAAGAATTGCCCATCTACTCGTATATGCATAAATGCCCACATAAATACCTACACATATGCTGACATGAAATGCATACACTTGTACATATTCATACTTGCTTGCCTTTATCCATTGCTGTCGGTACCCCACCCCACAGGGAAAACTGCATTGCTATCCCATGCTTCAATGAGGTAGCACCAGGAATACAGACGAAAAGGTTACATTTGTTCACTCGATATCTACCTGTCATGTGTAATGCACTGAAGCCACAGCTCCCTATCCACTTCCAGTCCCCACAGACCTTTCCATGGTTTATCCAAACATTTAACATACCCTGATTCAATCCATTGACTGAATTATAAGCAGCTATTTTGTAATTTTATGTTCAGATTGTATATAATCATATCATTAGGGTCTACTCTGAAAATGCAGGTATTGATTTTGAAAGAATTTTTTTATTTTTATATTTTATTATACTTTGTCGCTGTCTTTCGTGTTTGTGAGGTAGCGCAAGGAAACAGACGAAAGAATGGCCCAACCCACCCACAAACACATGTATATACATACACATCCACACACAGCACATATACATACCTATACATCACAATGTATACATATATACACATGTAAATAATTCATACTGTCTGCCCTTATTCCCGTCGCCAACCCGCCACACATGAAATGACAATCCCCTCCCCCGCATGTGTGCAAGGTAGCACTATGAAAAGACAACAAAGGCCACATTCGTTCACACTGTCTCTAGCTGTCATGTATAATGCACCGAAGCCACAGCTCCCTTTCCACGTCCAGGCCCCACAAAACTTTACATTGTTTACCCCCAGACGCTTCACATGCCCTGGTTCAATCCATTGACAGCACGTTGACCCTGGTATACCACATCGTTCCAATTCACTATTCCTTGCACGCCTTTCACCCTCCTGCATGTTCAGGCCTGCATTCATGTTTATTCACTTTTTATTTTGCTTTGTTGCTGTCTCCCGTGTTAGCGAGGTAGCCCAAGGAAACAGACGAAATAATGGCCCAACCCACCCACATACACATCCACAAACGCAAATATACATACCTATACATCTCAACGTATACATATATATACACAGAGACATAAACATATATAAACACATGTACATAATTCATACTGTCTGCCCTTATTCATTCCCATCACCACCCCGCCACACGTGAAATAACAACCCCCTCCCCCCTCATGTGCGTGAGGTAGCGCTAGGAAAGGGCAGTAAAGGCCACTTTCATTCACATCCAGTCTCTAGCTGTCATGTAATAATGCACCGAAACCACAGCTCCCTTTCCACATCCAGGCCCCACAGAACTTTCCATGGTTTACCAGAGACACTTCACATGCCCTGGTTCAATCGATTGCCAGCACGTCGACCACGGTATACCACATCGTTCCAATTCACTCTATTCCTTGCAGGCCTTTCACTCATCTTTCCACCTCCAATTTGGTCTCCCGCTTTTCCTCGTTCCCTCCGCCTCTGAAATGTATATCCTCTTGGTCAATCTTTCCTCACTCATTCTCTCCATGTGACCAAACCATTTCAAAACATCCTCTTCTGCTCTCTCAACCACTCTTTTTATTACCACACATCTCTTTTACCCTATTGTTACTTACTCGATCAAACCATCTCTCACCACAATATTCCTCAAACAGCTCATTTCCAACACATCCACCCTCCTGCGCACAACTCTATCCATAGCCCACGCCTCACAACCATATATTATTGTTGGAACCACTATTCTTTCAAACATACCCATTTTTGCTTTCTGAGATAATGTTCTCGACGTCCACACATTCTTTAACGCTCCCAGAACTTTTGCCCCCGCCCTATGATTCACTTCCGCTTCCAAATCCACTCCCAGATATCTAAAACACTTCACTTCCTCCAGTTTTTCTCCATTCAAACTTACTTCCCAGTTGACTTGTCCCTCAACCCTACTGTACCTAATAACTTTGCTCTTATTTGCATTTACTCTCGGCTTTCTTCTTTCACACACTTTACCAAACTCAGTCACCAGCTTCTGCAGTTTCTCACCCAAATCAGCCACCAGCACTGTATCATCAGCGAACAACAACTGACTCTCTTCCCAAGCTCTCTCGTCCACAACAGACTGCATACTTGCCCCTCTTTCCAAAACTCTTGCATTCACCTCCCTAACAACCCCATCCATAAACAAATTAAACAACCATGGAGACATCACACACCCCTGCCACAAACCTACATTCACTGAGAACCAATCGCTTTCCTCTCTTCCTACACGTACACATGCCTTACATCCTAAATAAAAGCTTTTCATTGCTTCTAACAATCTGCCTCCCACACCATATATTCTTAATACCTTCCACAGAGCATCTCTACCAACTCTTATCATATGCCTTCTCCAGATCCATAAATGCTACATACAAATCCATTTGCTTTTCTAAGTATTTCTCACATTCTCACATTCTTCAAAGCAAACACCTGATCCACACATCCTTTACCACTTCTGAAACCACACTGATCTTCCCCAATCTGATGCTCTGTACATGTGTTCACCCTCTCGATCGATACCCTCCCATATAATTTCCCAGGAATACTCAACAAACTTATACCTCTGTGATTTGAGCACTCTTATCCCCTTTGCCTTTGTACAATAGCACTATGCAAGCATTCCGCCAATCCTCAGGCACCTCACCATGAGACATACATAAATTAAATAACCTTACCAACCAGTCAACAATAGTCACCCCCTTTTTTTAATAAATTCTATAGTTATATATATTAATTTTTAGATATCTGGGAGTGCATTTGGCAGCGGATGGAAGCAGACGTGAATCATAGGGTGGGTGAGGGGGCAAAAGTTCTGGGAGCGTTGAAGAATGTGTGTAAGTTGAGAACGTTATCTTGGGAAGCATAAATGGGTATGTTTGAAGGAATAGTTGTTCTAACAATGATATATGGTTGCGAGGCATGGGCTATAGATAGTTGTGTGGAGGAGGGTGGATGTGCTGGAAATCGAGATGTTTGAGGACAATATGTGGTGTGAGGTGATTTGATTAAGTAATGATAGGGTAAGAGAAATGTGTGGTAATAGTGTGGTTGAGAGAGCAGAAGAGGGTATTTTGAAATGGTTTGGTCGCATGGAGAGAAAGAGTGAAAGATTGACAGGATATATGTGATAGAGGTGGAGGGAATAAGAAGTGGGAGACCAAATTGAAGATGGAAAGATGGAGTGAAAAAGATTGAGTGATCGGCGCCTGAACATGCAGGAGGGTGAAAGGCGTGCAAGGAATAGAGTGAATTGGAACGATGTGGTATTCCGGGGTCGACGTGCCGTCAATGGATTGAACCAGGGCATGTGAAGCGAATGGGTTAAACCATGGAAAGTTCTGTGGGGCCTGGATGTGAAAAGGGAGCTGTGGTTTCGGTGCATTATACATGGCAGCTAGAGACTGTGTGAATGAATGTGGCCTTTGTTTTTTCCCAGCGCTACCTCGCACACATGCAGGGAAGGGGGTTGTTATTTCATGTGTGGCGGGGTGGCGACAGGAATGAATAAGGGCAGACTATTATGTGACATTCATTTTTTTCATTCATTTCAAGCTAAAAGTTTGTTTCTAAATTGTTTCTTACATTTTTCATATGTATATATATGTATGTGTGTGTATGTGCGTATGTGTGTGTGTGTGTATATATGTATATATATATGTATATTATCCCTGGGGATAGGGGTGAAAGAATACTTCCCACGTATTCCTCGCGTGTCGTAGAAAGCGACTAGAGGGGACGGGAGCGGGGGGCCGGAAATCCTCCCCTCCTTGTATTAACTTTCTAAAATGGGAAACAGAAGAAGGAGTCACGCGGGGAGTGATCATCCTCCTCGAAGGCTCAGAGTGGGGTGCCTAAATGTGTGTGGATGTAACCAAGATGTGAAAAAAGGAGAGATAGGTAGTATGTTTGAGGAAAGGAACCTGGATGTTTTGGCTCTGAGTGAAACGAAGCTCAAGGGTAAAGGGGAAGAGTGGTTTGGAAATGTCTGGGGAGTGAAGTCAGGGGTTAGTGAGAGGACAAGAGCAAGGGAAGGAGTAGCAATACTCCTGAAACAGGAGTTGTGGGAGTATGTGATAGAATGTAAGAAAGTAAATTCTCGATTAATATGGGTAAAATCGAAAGTTGATGGAGAGAGGTGGGTGATTATTGGTGCATATGCACCTGGGCATGAGAAGAAAGATCATGAGAGGCAAGTGTTTTGGGAGCAGCTGAATGAGTGTGTTAGCGGTTTTGATGCACGAGACCGGGTTATAGTGATGGGTGATTTGAATGCAAAGGTGAGTAATGTGGCAGTTGAGGGAATAATTGGTATGCATGGGGTGTTCAGTGTTGTAAATGGAAATGGTGAAGAGCTTGTAGATTTATGTGCTGAAAAAGGACTGATGATTGGGAATACCTGGTTTAAAAAGCGAGATATACATAAGTATACTTATGTAAGTAGGAGAGATGGCCAGAGAGCGTTATTGGATTACGTGTTAATTGACAGGCGTGCGAAAGAGAGACTTTTGGATGTTAATGTGCTGAAAGGTGCAACTGGAGGGATGTCTGATCATTATCTTGTGGAGGCTAAGGTGAAGATTAGTATGGGTTTTCAGAAAAGAGGAGTGAATGTTGGGGTGAAGAAGGTGGTGAGAGTAAGTGAGCTTGGGAAGGAGACCTGTGTGGGGAAGTACCAGGAGAGACTGTGTACAGAATGGAAAAAGGTGAGAACAATGGAAGTAAGGGGAGTGGGGGAGGAATGGGATGTATTTAGGGAATCAGTGATGGATTGCGCAAAAGATGCTTGTGGCATGAGAAGAGTGGGAGGTGGGCTGTTTAGAAAGGGTAGTGAGTGGTGGGATGAAGAAGTAAGAGTATTAGTGAAAGAGAAGAGAGAGGCATTTGGACGATTTTTGCAGGGAAAAAATGCAATTGAGTGGGAGAAGTATAAAAGAAAGAGACAGGAGGTCAAGAGAAAGGTGCAAGAGGTGAAAAAAAGGGCAAAATGAGAGTTGGGGTGAGAGACTATCAGTAAATTTTAGGGAGAATAAAAAGATGTTCTGGAAGGAGGTAAATAGGGTGCGTAAGACAAGGGAGCAAATGGGTACTTCAGTGAAGGGCGTAAATGGGGAGGTGATAACAAGTAGTGGTGATGTGAGAAGGAGATGGAATGAGTATTTTGAAGGTCTGTTGAATGTGTCTGATGACAGAGTGGCAGATATAGGGTGTTTTGGTCGAGGTGGTGTGCAAAGTGAGAGGGTTAGGGAAAATGATTTGGTAAACAGAGAAGAGGTAGTAAAAGCTTTGCGGAAGATGAAAGCCGGCAAGGCAGCAGGTTTGGATGGTATTGCAGTGGAATTTATTAAAAAAGGGGGTGACTGTATTGTTGACTGGTTGGTAAGGTTATTTAATGTATGTATGACTCATGGTGAGGTGCCTGAGGATTGGCGGAATGCGTGCATAGTGCCATTGTACAAAGGCAAAGGGGATAAGAGTGAGTGCTCAAATTACAGAGGTATAAGTTTGTTGAGTATTCCTGGTAAATTATATGGGAGGGTATTGATTGAGAGGGTGAAGGCATGTACAGAGCATCAGATTGGGGAAGAGCAGTGCGGTTTCAGAAGTGGTAGAGGATGTGTGGATCAGGTGTTTGCTTTGAAGAATGTATGTGAGAAATACTTAGAAAAGCAAATGGATTTGTATGTAGCATTTATGGATCTGGAGAAGGCATATGATAGAGTTGATAGAGATGCTCTGTGGAAGGTATTAAGAATATATGGTGTGGGAGGCAAGTTGTTAGAAGCAGTGAAAAGTTTTTATCGAGGATGTAAGGCATGTGTACGTGTAGGAAGAGAGGAAAGTGATTGGTTCTCAGTGAATGTAGGTTTGCGGCAGGGGTGTGTGATGTCTCCATGGTTGTTTAATTTGTTTATGGATGGGGTTGTTAGGGAGGTAAATGCAAGAGTCCTGGAAAGAGGGGCAATTATGAAGTCTGTTGGGGATGAGAGAGCTTGGGAAGTGAGTCAGTTGTTGTTCGCTGATGATACAGCGCTGGTGGCTGATTCATGTGAGAAACTGCAGAAGCTGGTGACTGAGTTTGGTAAAGTGTGTGGAAGAAGAAAGTTAAGAGTAAATGTGAATAAGAGCAAGGTTATTAGGTACAGTAGGGTTGAGGGTCAAGTCAATTGGGAGGTGAGTTTGAATGGAGAAAAACTGGAGGAAGTGAAGTGTTTTAGGTATCTGGGAGTGGATCTGTCAGCGGATGGAACCATGGAAACGGAAGTGGATCATAGGGTGGGGGAGGGGGCGAAAATTTTGGGAGCCTTGAAAAATGTGTGGAAGTCGAGAACATTATCTCGGAAAGCAAAAATGGGTATGTTTGAAGGAATAGTGGTTCCAACAATGTTGTATGGTTGCGAGGCGTGGGCTATGGACAGAGTTGTGCGCAGGAGGATGGATGTGCTGGAAATGAGATGTTTGAGGACAATGTGTGGTGTGAGGTGGTTTGATCGAGTAAGTAACGTAAGGGTAAGAGAGATGTGTGGAAATAAAAAGAGCGTGGTTGAGAGAGCAGAAGAGGGTGTTTTGAAATGGTTTGGGCACATGGAGAGAATGAGTGAGGAAAGATTGACCAAGAGGATATATGTGTCGGAGGTGGAGGGAACGAGGAGAAGAGGGAGACCAAATTGGAGGTGGAAAGATGGAGTGAAAAAGATTTTGTGTGATCGGGGCCTGAACATACAGGAGGGTGTAAGGAGGGCAAGGAATAGTGAATTGGAGCGATGTGGTATACAGGGGTTGACGTGCTGTCAGTGGAGTGAATCAAGGCATGTGAAGCGTCTGGGGTAAACCATGGAAAGCTGTGTAGGTATGTATATTTGTGTGTGTGGACGTGTGTATGTACATGTGTATGGGGGGGGGGTTGGGCCATTTCTTTCGTCTGTTTCCTTGCGCTACCTCGCAAACGCGGGAGACAGCGACAAAGTATAAAAAAAAAAATATATATATATATATATATGTGTGTGTGTGTGTATATATATGTATACATTGAGATGTATAGGTATGTACATGTGTGTGTGTGGACGTGTATGTATATACATGTGTATGTTGGTGGGTTGGGCCATTCTTTCGTCTGTTTCCATGCGCTACCTTGCTAACACGGGAGACACTGACAAAGTATAATTAATAAAATGAATATATTAATTATTGTTTTCAGAACTTTAAGATCTTTGTAAATATAATTCTTCCCTCGTGTTGGTTGATTTTTTTCTTTATCGTGAATTTACAAATCTTTGGTTTTGTGATGAATTCATTTTCTCTGAGTAATTGCAAAAATTGTGATAGCATATTAGCTCTAACTGAAATATTTCTTTAAGCATTATGAAAATATTCATGTGACTTTGGTTGAAATTTTTCTTATGATTTGCACAGGAAATTGTCTTTGTCTATACGGGTGCAGTCCTCTACCTAATCAAGATTTTCTGAGGTAAGAAAAAAGATATATTTTACAGTCCAAGTGATGTTCAGGAAAACCCCATTCTAAAAGACTCAATAAGGGAAAGGATTATTTATTAATGTAATTCAATATTATTTTATTCCTAAACAATTGTAGGTGTTTTGCTTGGCTGTGCATGTTTTGCTCTGCGTTTAGTGCATTATACACATCTCCAGTGTGAATGTGCACTAATGAGACCATTGTTAGTTTGCTATTGACTACCTTTTGAAAGTGTAGTTTAGTGAGGGTGTGTTGAAATGTTTTGGATATATGGAGAGAATGAATGAGGAAAGACTGACAGAGGATGTGTCAGAGGTGGAGGGAACTAGGAGGATTAGGGCTTGTGAACATAGAAGAGGGTCAGAGGTGTGCAAGGAATAGAATGAATTGGAACGATATGGTATACTGGGGTCGACGTGCTGTCATTGTATTGAACCAGGGCATGTGATGCATCTGGGGTGAAGTACAAATGATCAAGTGTGCTCTACACAGATGACTCAACACTACATTCATCCACATCCATCAGTTGTGCCCCTTCTCTCACTTGATCTTGCATCATGACGCATCTTCCTCAGTACACTCAGACAGGGTATGTCAGTGGGTAGACAATATCTAATAGAGTTTAATGCCAGTTTCTATCCCTCTCTTGAAAATCCCTGCAACTCTAGTTTCTCCTTTGACAATTCTATAATTACACCTCGACTCTATGAACATATTTGGCATTACATTAAATCACTTTCTTGAAAACCCACATTATGGGAATAGTTAAGTCGGCCTCTATATTAAAGGAAAAATGTCCTGTTGTAGTGTATGGGACATTTGCTCATTGGTATGATTCATATTTGCGATTCACACATTGATCCATTTCATATTTAGTTATGTGTTTAAGATTTCTATATTGTAGATTGCGAGAGCATTTCCAGATTGCTTTGTTTTTTCAGAAAGAAACAATAAGTAATGGCAATGACAGGTACAATGTAGATTTTTAAAACTCGTTTAAGGCTTGTTTCATTGTTATTTAAGTAATTTTTGGCTTCTAGTTGTGTATGTGTCAGTACATTTGCAGAAGTTTGTGATTAGTTAGATTGCACTTGATGCATGTCATTTATCGCCCCTTGTATCCATGCCGCAATTGATTTGTACCACATTTTAACTGAAAAGACTAATTGTGTGTTTCCAGAAAATACTGAGCTTTGTCTTCCACCAGCAGTAACGTGGCTACTTTGTCATGATAATCATCACGCCCTTCTTTTGTTACATTATACTAGAACAGATTGATATCCTTACTGTATAAGGATTTGATAATGAAAAATGTTTGTGGTGGATGTTTTGTTAGGATATGTAATATGAAGGAAGAAGCTTCAACTTTGTATTTTTGTAGATGAATTGCTGTGTTTACACATGAGTGAAAAATGAATATCTCCAGTTGCCAAGTGCCAGGTCTAATTATTTCAATTCTCTTGCAGGCAGTTCCTGTTGAGATGCTGATGTAGATTGTTGTAATATAAAATAAACATAATACCTTGTATAAGTATTTTTATCATTGACCATTTTTTTTCCAAATTTACTTTCTTACCGTTATTCATTATCCTCGCGCTGAATTTGATTTCTTTATGCATCTTTGTTATAATCTCATGCACATCATATTTATATTAGATGAGTGGTAAATTACATTTTAAGCACTTGCAGAACTGTTTTAAGATTTCTAATGAGGGTGTATTATTTAATTAGTCATGAACAGTTCGAGAAAACTAGACAGTTAAATGTGGCATGATGGTTGTAAAGTAATGACACTAGGATGAGTTTCGTTGTGTGGCCTTAGGTGATTCTCTGGCGTTCTTTAAGATAAGTTCTCTTTGCATTTTTTTTTATGCGTTTTCGTTGTAGAACGAGATTACCATATAAACTTGTCATATCTGAGTTAGATTCTCTTTATATGATAGTTGTATTAGCTTAGCCATTTAGTTGAATACTGTTTTTTGTGCCTTTTAGTAGTATATCTAATCAAGACGGCAAAGTATTTGTGTTGGAGTTTATGTAGATTAATGTTGCATCTAATCAAGATGGCAAAGTATTTGTGTTGGAGTTTATGTAGAAATAATGATGCAGTGTTAGGACCGTGGGGGAACAATATCTGTTTATCACAGGATGAGGCCTTTGCATGGCGAAGGTCATCTTTGCCGAGTTGAAGTTGTATCCCACCAGTACTGATTCCCGTCTCATCAAAGATGGTATGTTGTGGATCATGAAGCTTTTTCCTCCCTTTAATATTGTATGGCCATCATTAAGTGCGTTGATTCAACATGACTGAATCTTGTCTTAACCAGAATCATCGCCAATAACTAATGCTGTTCAGTCTTTCCTCCTGTTTTCCGACCAGATGGTTCTGACCTTGATAAGTAGTGTTGAAGCTCGTATTTTTTTTTTTCATTTCTGCTTTGCATAATATAAAGTCTAATACTCGTTCAGAACTTACGAACTTGCTACTTTGTATCTCAAGGTTTCCTATTTGGACGACCTAGGTTACGGTTTTCTCGTTCACGGTATCAAAAGCTATTTAAAACATACTAAAATACTACTTGAGGGAAAGTAATGCTGTGGTCATTTTCTTTATTGACTAGTTGTACCACAACGATCGTGCTAAGGTGAGAGCATTAGGTAGGAATCTCTGCAAACCCGCGCTAGTTTCCCTAATGATTGTTGAGGCACAAAAGGCTAAGAATGAATCGTTGCTAGAGTTCACTAATTTGGAGACTGCCGTAGCCACCCCTTTGAGGTAGTTCCAGTTCGGAACGCGGCAGATGGAGAAACCATACTATGCCACAAAGCCTTTAAAACTAGCGCCATGAAACCGCACTACCTTTACCAGTTTGTTTGCCAAGACGCCTTGAAGGTACTTCACATAATAAATATCCCTGCAGACTAGAGGACATAAGACGTGCCCAAGATGCTCAAATAGAACCCGATGCATGGGAAAGGAGAGGAATCTTCTTTGCATGGTGACTGATCATCGTCCATATGAGCAAGTGGTTTAACTGGAAAAGATTAGTTGAAAAATATTTCAAGTAAAATTTTAAGATAAAATTACAAATAAAACAAGTCAACGCTTTTCCCATAATATGCGGTAGTTAGATTTCAGTTTATACACATAAAGTCCTGTAGTTGTAATAAATCAAATTTGATTACCTTATTCAGGAATGTTGGGAGTTTTTGTTAGACTGTGGATGCTAAAATAATCAAACTATTTTTACGAAGTTTAATGCATTTGCACTTATTTCCTTAAGGTTATTCGGCGCGAACGAGCTCGAGTATTTTGCATTGCAGGCCCCGGCAGTGTAGAAGTTTGAAATATGTTAAACGGCAGTCAAGTATTAAAATAAGGATACGACCAAGAATATCATGAGTAGAATTGAAATTGGAGACTGATGGAAGGATGGAACTGGCAACAGAATTAGCACCAGGTACCGAGACCTCCAGACCTCGGACATTGACATACCAACTTATGATCATAACCCAACAACATAAGTTAAACCTCGTGCCTCTAAATATAAACTACATAAAAAGTCCCGCCACACCCGGCATCTGAACCCATCTATATACCAAACCCACACATATACACCCTGCCAGTCTTGGTCTGGGCACTATTTTGGGGCCATCCCGTTTCACCTGAAGTCCGCAGCCTACCATCTCGTCCCACTTGTGTTGGCACTCGCAAAGTTCATGCAATTTTTATTGAATCATCCTATATAACCTTTTTAGGGTAACAAATTAATGGACCTGTGTGGTGTAACCGATTTTAGCGACGCTGACCGTGACTCATTCACTGGCCGCTTAGGATCACGCCCTTTAGGTTCGAATCCTGATTGTGGCAGCAGTCTATCTGCAGTCAACCCAGCTGTTCAACTTCCTGCAGAGATTGGTCGATATAAAGGTTACCTAGATTAGTATGAGAGAAAGTGGCCATCGCCTGTTTCTGACGCCACTGCGGAAACTGATGGTTAAGTATTGAAGAAATGCATTACCCTTAGAGAAATGGTCTTTATTCCGCTATTCGGTTGCCATCTCTGTTTCTGCTAACATAAAAATATATAAACGCATGTTAATATTAAGAGATTTACATGGAACAATGACGCTGCACTCTTTACGTAAACCACTAGGAACATATGAAACTGTACAGTTAAATATATCGCGCTTCACAATCTTCCCACCACAGGTCACCGTAACCACCTCACAACTACATCCCTCCATATAAAACAAATATGAATATTGCTTCCGTCTTCCGAGACCAGACGTAAGCACCTATTTGTAATGTACCAGAAGGCGGTGTTACATACACTCTTGGTGCCACCCATCCCTTGAACATTATCGTAATTATTGCCTCAAACTTAAGTATGCTGCTGCATTAACCATGTCCTAAGTCATTCAGTTCCATTCATCTGCCACTCGCACTATTAAAGTGTGAACATCCTTTTTAACAAGTTTCCTATTTGATTACGTTGTGTCCACGTTTTTCAATCCCTTCATCTAGACGAACTGTTCATTAGACACGTTATCGCTATATTTCAAAAACAAAGATTGTGATCAGGTCGCCCCTTACTCTTATCTCTTCCAAATTCGATAAATTTACGATTCCTGCTTTTCACTGGCTCTTATCTCTGGCACCATCTCTGTTGCCTTACTGTTCTTTTAGCTCTTTGAGCTTCCTTAACTATGGTACCAAGCCTGAGAAGCATGATCTAGTTTTGGCCATACGTAGGATATAAATAGCTTGCTAAATATCAACTTATCCATATACTTGAAGGATATTCTGATATTTACCAGCAGATACGTTGGCTCCTTAATCATTTTCGGTAAAGAATGACTTCGGTGACAGGTGAACGATGTCGAATCCTGAAGCTTATTTACTGGTGTTACGAGTGTTCATATCGACTTAGGTTCCTTCCCTGGTAACATGGTGAAATCCTCCTTGCTTTCCACTTGCCTCACGACCTCTGCATCATCTGCAAGTATGTTTCAATGCAGTCCATACCTTCAGGCAAGTCATATACAAAGACCCAGAAGAAATATCGTCCAAGAACCGAACCCTGTGGCATGCGCATATTTGGGAATCCTCCACTCTAACATATATTCTCTCCACTCACGCTAAGATAATGGTTAACCCTAGCAGAGTCTGATATCAAGCTTTCTGGTTGGGTGAAAAATAAATCTTCATGCTTCATGTCAGATATGACCATGTTGAAATATGAATTTCGTTTTATAACGAAAGTGAACAAAAATTATCAGCTATGGAATATCACATTTTATACTGTAACTCTTGTAATGGTGGCTACACGTGTGCTGCTTAAACAATTCTTATTCAGCCATTCAAGGTGTCGGGTATGACATCATTCCCAACACCAGTAGCATAAACACGCAAGCTGAACGTCCTCAGAACACTAACTGGCACCAGAATTGGTTCAAGAATCCCTCGACATCCTATACAAACAACTCGTCCGCTCCACTTTAAACTATGCCTCGCCCGCGTGGTATTCCACCCTCTCGAAAACAAATAACAAAGGTGCAAACTGCCCAAAATGCTTCACTTGGAACAATCAACGACTGCATATCAATTAACAATCAACACCTTCACAATGAAACAAAGATCCTTCCAATACGAGCCCACTTCAACGTGTTCGGCACTCTGTTCTATGCAACAGCACTTGACCCCTCCCACTCTAACCACTCCATAATCAACCACCAACCTCCAGGTAGAAATAAAAAGCTTATCTCTGCCTTATTATTCAGGAACCTCTCCTCACACATACCTTGACCCCCCCCCCCCCCCCCAACAAACAGAACACTCACAAGTAACTCGTACGCACTGAAATAACCCGACAAGCATTAGACAATCGACTTACATCAAAAACCATGCTCCCTAAACAAACACGTCACACACACTCGCTTACGCATTGGACGTAGCGCATCACCACAACAGTACAAACGCAGTTCATCATATCCCAAGACCCTTCGACATGCCCACACTGCTATTACCATAAGGAAGACACGGGGCACTTCCTACTTGATTGCCTTGCATTTTCAGCACAAAGACGCACACACACTGCAACCAATCACTTTATAACCCGTGTTCACGGGCATCATGATATAAGGGACTCCTGAGGTAGGAAGATAAGACATTGTGTCAGGCTCCACCTGCTCTTTTACCTACACCTCGAGGCTGCATCATCATCAGTTGAAATCGAGTACAGTATCGTCGAGGAACTTATCTTTCGCTGCTGATTGTAACGCAGCCACGAAAGATTTCCTAGGAATATGCATATGATACATATGTACGTACGTATAACATTTCTTGCTCCGGGAGGGAGTCCCTTCTATCCTTACGAGGCTCCTGCAGCTTCCAGGAAGTTGGTCACGTCCACCTGTCGGGACCACAAGCCATACAGTGTTGTGAAGTGAGTGTGTGTGTGTGCGTCTGTGAGCAGAGTGTAGGGCAATTGACCAATAGGTGCTTGGCCTCTTTTTCATGGTTGTTGCATGAAGAGGTTTGGGATAAGTTTCAAAGGGGGGATTGACTCGTGTTTATCTGGGGTGTGTGGTTTCTAATGAGATGGAATTTAAAGCAGAGTTAAGCTGTTTAGTGTTTGTGAGTTTTTTTTTTCAGTATTTCTTTTGTCAGTGTTATATTTGTTGAGGGTGTGATGATCTGTGAGTAGAGGTAACTGAAGTGTGAGGCAGGAGTACATACACTTATGTGTGTGTTACATTGGACCGGGTCACGAAACTGGGTATGACAGTACGTCTTTTTGGCAAAGTGCCTCCAATATGAAGGACGCAGAAGGACATTCACTTGACGACGAATCATGAAAATATCATGTCTGTTAGCCTTCCACCTTTTACTGATGAGGTCTAATTGCCCTTACCTTATTGGAGATAGGGCATATGACTAATTAACTGCATGATGAGTGAAATGTAGGATTAACAGGCTTTAGATTGGATATTATTACAGAGCAACACCAGCCTGAAGGGCAGGTTTGAGAATAGAAAATATGTAAATCAAGATACGTTAGACAAAAATGATTCATTACAGATTCATGTGTTTACCATATAAGTATAGATATACCGTAGTTCACATACTCTCTTAAAATGCAGCAAAAATTGATAATGATGGTATCACTGATTATACATTTTTGATTTTCAAGGTCATGCATTAAAATTAGATCATGGGTGTAACAAAATTAGATCTAAGAACGATGTCATAAAGAATTTAGCCTTTGAAGACATGATATTCATCAAAAGGTCTTGGAATTTTGGGTTTTATCCAAATTGACCTGGAAGTGATTACGTAAAGAAAATCAAAACGTTGCAACAGAGTGCTTCTTAATTTTAGCTTAAGATTAAATCTATTTCCTTCTAACCTGATGGCAGGTAAAATAAATGATCTATAGTTCGTCTTTTCTTTTCCTATCGTTTCTTGCAGGCAAATGGTTTTGTAACATGTAAGACCTTGTGTGTCCTTGGGCGTGGTGGCATCTTACTGCCGGCACTGATGCAAGCGGAAGTCACGGTTACCTGCATTAGATCGAGACATGACATTCTATTTCAGTATCTGTAAAGAATTAAGGTGGCTTAGCTGATGACCATCTCTTTATATCGAAATCAATACGTATCTACATATCAAGTGAGCTACATTATATAAATGGGTTATTGGCGTCTGTTAGTCTTTAATGGTATTTGAAAAATTGATGCAATCTATTTCTATCCTGAATATTAAGGAAAGTGAGAAGATGTAACTAGGATCTAAGGATGCATAGCAAGTTCTCTGGTATATTTATATATGGCTAAAATTTGGTGGAAATAGAATAATGGAGCGATCCCTTCTGTTACTTAGGCTGCGTTGTGTTGGCGTGGATACGATAATTATTGTCTCGCTCGCACTGGATCAAAGCTATATTTAAATCATTTCGGTGATTTGTAACTCCAAGTAATTTTTTTTTATCATTCTGTTATCATATGATAAAACAGAAATTTACAAAAAAAAAGTGATCACATTTTGGCTTTCTTAGGCCGAATATATAAATCGATAGTAGAGTCCAGCCCTTAGAATGTTTTGATGTATTGATTCATTTTAAGGACAACATTTTTCTTTGATAGTGATTTATAGAAAGCAAGTTGATTCAGTATTGCAAATCAATATTCATCCTAAGAAGATCTATTTATGTATATATGTTTCTTTACGAGATTAAGTCCAGGGATGTATGAGTGTCACGTGCAGAGCATTGCCAACTAACGTTATCGCATTTATTAAGTTATAATCTGTTTAAGATAGTGAGTTGAATAAATAATCTTATCATAGTGTCACTAAACTGACTCACAAATATGAAAAAGATGGTTAAATTTAGATGATTTTGGAAATCCAAGAAGTGAAACAGGAAATGTTTGTGGCAACTTTCTCATTGACTTCCAAGGTCGGAGCGGACGACGTTGAGGGCAGACGACGCACCGGTGACCGGCTCAGTCTCCTTGAGCTTGTCTTGCAGAGCAGAGCATCCTTCACAACTCTCAGGATGGGGGGCAAGTATCGGATTGTTATGGTTCGCCATGGCGAGAGCGAGTGGAACAAGCTCAATAAATTCTGTGGGTGGGTGGACGCCGAACTCTCCGAGAAAGGTTAGTCAACTTTAATGGACTAATTTTGAAGGCTTAACACATCTTGCTGCTGACGTTTTTCCATGCACGTTATTACCATGTCTTACTGTAATGGCAAGTGCGTGGCTTATTAAATTCATTATGACACTATTTAGTTTTCCCTTTTCAGGTGACCAGTTGACATGTATGGTCGGTACTGTAAATGTATGCCACAGATTCTCTCCTAATGAATGGGGAAAAGTAAATGGTGTGAGGTGTGGATGGTCGCGTAACACCCCATGTCAGACATGAAGTCTAGGCGAAGGTGCTGCCAGCCAGCCAACGTCTGATAAGTCGTATCCTCGCTGCTCGGGCCATTCCCCTCACACAAGGCTCTCTTCACACACTCACTGTTCCCTCACACAAGGCTCTCTCCACACTCTCCATTACTTCGCCCAACACAGTCGACATTGTGGCCAACCCGTCACCCAGGCCAGTCGTGCTGATCCTCACGTAGGACAATGCATCATGCAGCCACCAGACATATTGATTTTCTGAATGCCGCATACCTTTCATATGTTGTGATATAATATATATATATACGACAGACAGGACTTAGACTTTGTATTCAAACCAACCAACCATATCCACAATCATTAAACATGGAAGTTTTTACTCATTTGCAGGACTACAAGGAATGTGATAGGTCGAAGAAACACATCTGAGATTTTGTAGGATACTTAGGTGACTGATGATTTTTTTCATCAGATTTATATTGTCTTTATTTGTTTTTTTTTGTGATATCCGTTCTAATATGATTCCATACTTTTTATATGATTCAGATTCAACAGGGGTCACAGTTGCATGCAAGATACACTGGCAGGTGAATTTAATGTTTATTTATATATATATATATATATATATATATATATATATATATATATATATATATATATATATATACTACTATTTTACTTGGTGTAAAGTTTTTGCAGTTCCTGAGATTGGCATCAGAAAATGTGACTTTTCAGGTTGCAGACTGAATATCAAACCTATGTTTGTATTTCTCAGACTCTTCTTTAATCTGCAAGTATTTTTTTGAATTCCATATTTAAGCTCAGTTTCTGTTAGGGAGACTTCCACACATAGCTGAACATATTTCAATTCTGGGTGTCGTTATGATATCAGAACATGAAAGATGTTTCACTGCTTTAGCATTTGTTTTTCTTTTCTGTTAAAATACATGTTCAGTTATCGGACTTTGCATTGTTCATAGTGATGGCTTATCTTGTGTCATGGAGTTAGCTTTTCAGCTGCTTCACTGTTAATCATTCTTCCTCTATAACATTGGTTTTAACAGCTGCTGCGATAATCAGACTATATTGCATTAGCCAGTTTTCTGGTATTTTTTTATTGGAAATTTAGGAAAATTATTTAAAAAATTAGTTTTTAAAGCATCCAAAAATATTTATGGTATTACCCTCTGTACACCACTGTATTTGCAGATATGTTATTACAATCTGTAGAGGAAAAATTGGTATTACCCTTTGTACACCACTTTATTTGCAGATATATTATGACAATTTGTAGAGGAGAAATTGGTATAGACATTAAGATTGTGACATGGGGGCACATCAGATCTATCTTTGGACTATCCATGGATTTAATTTGCAATGGTGGTGTACTAAGTGGAAAATATGATAAAAGTGACAGAGCCTGATTTGGGCTATTGAATTTTACTCTGCACTATTAAGGTTGTTATTGGGGAGAGCTCGGAAGGTAAAGGAAAACAGGTTAAGTAACATAGATGCCAATAGTCTTCTAGTGAAGACTCTTGTAACGTGCAGGGAATTGATTATCATTTGAGCACTAATCTTCATGGTCGGTGTTTAAATCCATCTGTCAATGATTTTGATATTTGTATGGCTCTGTAAGTGTGCCTCTCTGTAAGCAATTTTGAAGTGTGAACGTACATGCAGATAAATGTTGATGTTTTTGAATATTGTCGGTAGTAGTTGGTGGGCATTCAATGACCAGGGAAGTATATTACCATTACTACCTGCCTGGGTATCAGGAGGTTAGTGGCTGCTGCATAGTGAGTCAGCACTTCAATGGTTGTCAAGTTGCATTCCTCTGACCCAGGTAGCTGTCTTTTCCTTCTGTCTCACCCACATGTAGACTACTGGCATTTTGTCCATGTACATACAATCTCTCCTTGTCTTGCATAACACTTGACAAACTTAACTGTCACAGCTCATTCTTCGTAACTCTAGATTTTCCTGTGGTGAGCTATATGTGCTAGCCCTTCCTTTTCACAAGGTGGTAGGAGCAGTAGATAGAAATAGTAGGTATGAGCATTAGGTAGAAACAGTGGGGAAAAGTAGTAGGTAGGAACATTAGGCAGGAGTATTAAGTAGTAGTCAGTAGGAACATTAGGCAGGAGTATTAAGTAGTAGTCAATAGGAACACTAGGTAGGAGACATTGCAAATACTGCTAGACTTTCCCTCTGCTGGTGGCCTGTTAAGGGTCAGGCACTAAAGGCTGAGAATTGGCCCTGGAGTTCACTAGTTATGGA
Organism: Panulirus ornatus; assembly: GCF_036320965.1. Taxonomy (NCBI): domain Eukaryota; kingdom Metazoa; phylum Arthropoda; class Malacostraca; order Decapoda; family Palinuridae; genus Panulirus; species Panulirus ornatus. The sequence goes on along the minus strand of NC_092265.1, from coordinate 12,361,320 downwards.
GACTCTGTTGCTGTTGCCACACCCTTTACAGAATACCGGAAGGGAATGGGCATCAGAGAGATAGGTAGATGAATACATGTAAATGTTTGTATGGTGGTGTCATCAGTGTTGTATGGATGTGAAGTATGGGATTTAGATACAGAAATACAGAAGAGGGTGGGCATGTTGAACATTAAATGCTCGAGTACAATGTTTGTGAGGATCAAGATAGAAATGATAGGGTTTGTTAGTAAGAACAGTCTGCTTGAGAGAAATGAAGAGTATATGCAGCAGTGGTTAGGACATATGGAGCGGATGAGTGAGGGGAAGCAGACTAAGAGGATATACATGTTAAAAGTGGAGGAAACAAGAAGATAGGGGACTGATTACGAGATTGAAGGATGGGGTGAAAGATGTTTTGAGTGATCAGGGTCTGAATAAGCTGGAGAGTTTGAGGCATTTATGGAATGGAGCAATGTCATACACAGGGTGACATGCTGCTGTTGGGCTGAAACAGTGCTTAAAAAGTGGTCATGGGAAACTATGGAAGGTCTGTAGGCCATGCCTGTGGATAAGTAGGCTGCAGTTTTGGTGCATTGTACATGGGAACTAGAGAGGATGTGAGCAAATGAAGTAATTTCTTCATTTGTTCCTGGTACTACCATGCTATATGGGATATGGGAAACAGCGAACAAGTATGAAGAAAATGTGTAAAGATGTTTACTTATGTGTAGATAAGATAGTAATCTTAAAGTGATGTCACGTGGTGAATTTGTGTCGGAAGGTTCACCCACCTGCTGTACCTTCCCTCGACCACTTCAGCCTTGAGTTATGCATTACCTTTAGTGCTCTACTACAGCTATGCAAGTTATGTTAGCTTACTTATCTGTACATATCTTTTACATTTACTTTTATATCTTATATCTTTTGTCAGTATTAATGTGTTTCAAGTGAATTCACTCCCTTGGAACATCCCTTCTTTGCTGATCCTCCACCCTTCCTCTTTAGCTGCACCTTTGTCTTTATCTGGGAATTTACAAACATAAGTTACATTACTTCATTTGTTTGTGTATATACTTTACTATCGCCTGTATTTCTTTTGTTTTTTCGTTGAAATTCTGAATATTTGGATTTTTATTGGCCAAATTGTAAATGCAGAATTGCAGATGATGCAGCATGTAAATGTAAAAGCAGGTATGAGGTACCCCCTTATTAAGGTAATTCACTTAAGGTGTTTAGCTTTGATGTATCTTGAATATTTAGGGGACACTTTTCTTTTGAGTTGCCAGATGCTGCTTTTAGACTCGTAAAGTTGTGAAGTTACAATGTCAAAAGTTTCAATATATGGCTGCAATCTCCTTGTTGTAAGTCAGAAACACCTGGCAAGTGAAGCAGTGTCTGTTTTTGTTGATAATGATGCTAGATGAGACCTCAGTTCACAAGCTTCTAGGCTGATGCCTTTTTGCCACTCCACCTCAACTCACTTTTTTAGCCTTTTAGCTTCTCTAAATGCAAATTATATTTATGGTTCAAGGGCACATTTCCTGGCATTTATTTCCTGCCATAATTTCGAGGCATGGGCTGTAGATAAGGCTGTTTAGAGGAGGGTGGATGTGTTAGAAATTAAATGTTTGCAGACAATATGTGGTGTGAGGTGGTTTGATCAAGTAAGTTATGAAAGAGTAAAAGAGAGGTATGATGATAGATAGTGAGGTTGAGAGCTAAAGAGGAGGTGCAAAAATGGTTTGGATATATGGATAGAATGAGTGAAGAAAGATTGACAGAGAGGATATATGTGTCAGAGGCGGAAGGAATAAGGAGAACAGGGAGACCAAATTGTAGATGGAAGGATGGAGTTCAAAAGATTTTGAGTGTCAGGGCCTGAACATTCAGGAGAGTGAAAGATGTAGATGGGTTAGTGAATTGGAATTATGTGATTTTCAGGGGATGATGTGCTGTCAGTGGACTGAACTAGGGCATGTGAAGCATCTGAAGTAAACCATGGAAAGATCTGTGGGGCTGGGTTTTGGTACATTACACATGACAGCTAGAGAATGAATGTAAGCAGGTATAGTCTTTCTTCATCTATTCCTGGCACTACCTTGCTAATGTAGGAATGGCAAGCATGCTTGAAAAACAAATCAAGGCTGTGGTTGGGTGGGGTCATATTGGGGCAGAACTCTTAGTTACTCTTAAGTTACCCTCTAAAATGAAGATAACAGAGTTTGTCGAGATGTTGCCAAGTCACAGATTTCTTTATTATGTTATATATGAGATATTTGAATGAATGATTATAGTGTTGATGTATGTGTGTGAAAGATATAGTGATACAGCAGAATTAGAGCAAAATGATATTCATTCCATTTATGTACCAGGTGGAAGAAATATGAAGAAATATGCATGTTGACAACATTTTCATAGTTATGTTATATTGTGTACTCCATTCTGTAAGGGTAAAATTTTCGTAAAGGAAAAGACAGTAGGTTTTACAGGAACAAAAAAGTGTGTTGAGGAGTTAAGCAAGAATCATTACAATATTTGCTCTCGTAATAATATTAATACTGTACCTCATCATAGTATAACTTTTACATTTATTATACTTACTGTTTAGCATTTAAGTTATATTAGCTTTCATTGCAGAAAATGATTATAGTGAATATTCCTGTGTTAGGTCCCAAGAAATGAAAGTAACTTTATTTCGTATGACAAACTTGGAATTGCTTAGATTTGTCCTTTCCAGGAAGGCAAACCTGACTTTAAATGAAGCTGTCTTTTAAAACTTTCAGAAATCGATTATTACAAAAATCTAACCTTACTTTTACTATGAGCCTAGACTCTCCTTATTTTGGATGTTATTTAAAAAGAATGTGATCATGATGGTCTTACATCGTCTTTGGCATTGTTTTCCTTCATTTTCACTTCATGGATTTCATCAGAATAACAGATATAAGGAAATATTTGAAATGTGAAACCTGTTATGTATTCTTCCCTACTTAGCCATATGCATGATAGCTACCCCTACCATTTTTGTTTTCATGTTGAACCTACTATACCAAATGGGTATTGTCTTTCTTACATATCGCTGTATTATTCTGTTTCTGACATTCGTTCAGTTCGAGAACTTCCTCAAGGGGGTGGCCACGGCAGAAGTCTTTCCATAACGAGAACTCCAGTGCCACTTCTTGGGCTTAAGTGCCTTACCCTTAACAGACCACTGGCATAGGGCATCTCAAGTGCGGTGTTTTCAGAGGCTTCTACCTAGTGCTCCTACTGACTATCAATACCTAATTTGTCCACCTAATGTTCCAACCTATATCTGCCTACTGCCCCCATCACATGTTCTTACCTACTTCTTGTACCTAATGTTTCTACCTTATTCTCTTGTCTAATGTTCCTACATACTGTTTCTGTCTATTGCTCCTACTATTTTGCCAAAAGGCAGGAATAACCTATACCTCTCTGCAGGAAAATTTAGTTATGAAGAATGAGTTGTGTGAGTTAAGTGTTGTCAAGTTATATGTGTGACAAGGAGAGACTGTATGTTTGTGGACAGAATGCCAGCAGCCCATGTGTGGATGAGGCGGAAAGAAACGACAGCTACCTGGGTCAGAAGAGTGCAGCTTGACAACCACTGGAGTGCTTGCTTACTGTGTATCCATCACTAAACTTCCTGATACCCAGGTGGGTAGGACCGGTGATATACCTACCTGGTCAGTGGCTGCCTTACAACTAACACATACAACGTTCATTACATATACATACTGCCATCTAGTTTTGCTATAATCCATTTCATGTACATCAGTTTTCTAGGTACATAGTTCTGATTTTAATGGTTTTGATTTTTTTGAAATTTTTAAAACAAATGATTATAATGCATTTCCCAAATGAAGTATCAGTAGCTTGGTATTTGTAGCATATATTGATGTTTATTTTGATACTGTTGGTTTTCACACCCATTGTAGTGTCACATGTTAGTGAATTCTTTTGTGGCTCTATTAGCAATATGCATTATTTTGAATATGGTTTATCGACAGGTGTGAAGGAGGCTCATGCTGCAGGGAAGGCAATAAAGGATGCTAACATCAAATTTGATGTTGCCCATACCTCCGTGCTGACACGTGCCCATAAGACACTGTTTGCCATTCTTGAAGAGTCTGGTCAGACTGATATTGAACTTTATAAGACATGGCGACTCAATGAACGTCATTATGGTGGTCTTACTGGACTGAATAAGGCTGAAACAGCCCAGAAACATGGAGAGGAGCAGGTGAGTTTTGAGGTGAAAGCTTACAGATAACTTTCATACATACAAAACACTTATTTCTTATTATCTATTATTTATTATTCTTTGTCGCTGTCTCCCTTGTTAGTGAAGTAGCGCAAGGAAACAGACAAAAGAATGGCCCAACCCACCCATGTACACATGTATATACATACATGTCCACACACGCACATATACATACCTATTCATTTCAACGTATACATATATACATAGACATATACATATGTTCACATGTACATAATTCATACTTGCTGAATTTATTCATTCCCGTTGCCAACTCGCCACACATGAAATGACAGCCCCCTCCCCCCACATGTGCGCAAGGTAGTGCTAGGAAAAGACAACAAAGGCCACATTCACACTCGGTCTCTAGCTGTCATGTATAATGCACTGAAACCACAGCCTGCCCTTTCCACATCCAGGCCCCACAAAACTTTCCACGGTTTACCCCAGACGCTTCACATCCCCTGGTTCAATCCATTGACAGCACATCAACCCAGGTATATCATATATGTTTTATATTATTCTACTTTTTCGCAGTCTCCCACTTTAGTGAGGTAACGCAAGGAAACAGACAAAAGAATGGCCCAACCCACCCACATACACATGTATATACATACACGTCCACACACGCACATATACATACCTATACATCTCAATGTATACATATATATATACACACACAGACATTATCATACTTACTCTGTCTTTGTCGCTGTCTCCCGCATTAGCGAGGTAGCGCAAGGAAACAGACGAAAGAATGACCCAACCCACCCACATACGCATGTATATACATACACTTCCACACACGCACATATACATACCTATACGCCTCAACGTATACATATATATACAGAGACATATACATATATATACACATGTACATAATTCATACTGTCTGCCCTTATTCATTCCCGTCGCCATCCAGCCACACATGAAATGACAACCCCCTTCCCCCGCATGTGTGAGGTAGCACTAGGAAAAGACAACAAAGGCTACATTAATTCACATTCAGTCTCTAGCTCCCTTTCCACATCCAGGCCCTAAACTTTCCATGGAACACCCATTCCCTGCCAAACATGAAATGACATCCCCCCCCCCGCATGCATGTGAGGTAGCACTAGGAAAGGACAACAAAGGCCACATTCGTCCACACTCAGACTCTAGCTGTCATGTGTAATGCACCAAAACCAGAGCTCCCTTTCCACATCCAGGCCCCACAAAACTTTCCATGGTTTACCCCAGATGCCTCACATGTCCTGGTTCAATCCATTGACTGTGCATCGACTTCGCTATACTACATCATTCCAATTCACTCTATTCCTTACGCACCTTTTACCCTCCTGCATGATCAGGCCCCGATTGCTCAAAATCTTTTTCACTCCATCCTTCCACCTCCAGTTTGGTCTCCCGCTTCTTGCTCCCTCCTCCTTTGACACACATATCCCCCTTGTCAATCTTTCTTCACTCATTCTCTCCAAGTGACCAAACCATTTCAACACACCCCCTTCTGCTCTCTCAACCACACTCTTTGTATTACCACACATCTCTCTTACCCTTTCATTACTTACTCGATCAAACCACCTAACACCACATATTATCCTCAAACATTTCATTTCCAACACATCCACCCTCCTTCGTACATACATACATATGTACATAATTCACACTCTGCCCTTATTCATTCCTGTCGCCACCCTCCACACATGAAATGACAACCCCCTTCCCCCGCATGTGCGCGAGGTAGCACTAGGAAAAGACACCAAAGGCCACATTCGTTCACACTCAGTCTCCAGCTGTCATGTATAATGCACCGAAACCACAGCCCCCTTTCCACATTCAGACCCCACAAAACTTTCCATGGTTTACCCCAGATACTTCACATGCCTTGATTCAATCCATTGACAGCACATTGTACCTGGTATACCACATCGTTCCGATTCACTCTGTTCCTTGCACACCTTTCACCCTCCTGCATGTTCAGGTCCCTGATCACAGACATATACATATGTACACATGTACATAATTCATACTTGCTGCCTTTATTCTTCCCCGTCACCACCCCGCCACACATGAAATGAGAACCCCCTCCCCTCGCATGCGCATGAGGTAGTGCTAGGAAAAGACAACAAAGGCCTCATTCGTTCACACTCAGTCTCTAGCTGTCATGTGTGGTGCACCGAAACTACAGCTCCCTTTCCACATCCAGGCCCCACAAAACTTTCCATGGTTTACCCCAGACGCTTCACATACCCTGGTTCAATCCATTGACAGCATGTCGACCCTGGTATACCACATAGTTCCAATTCACTCTATTCCTTGCACACCTTTCACCCTCCTCATGTTCAGGCCCCGATCGCTCAGAATCTTTTTCACTCCCATCTTTCCACCTCCAATTTGGTCTCCCACTTCTCCTCGTTCCCTCCACCTCTGATGCATATATCCTCCTTGTCAATCTTTCCTCACTCATTCTTTCCATGTGACCAGTGCTCTGTGTGTGTGTGTGTGTGTGTGTGTGTGTGCAAAAATGTTTATATAAATGTATTTGAATGGATGTGTTTTTCTTTGTTTCCTCTTGCTACCATGGTAATGTGGGAAATAGTGATGAAGTATAAAGATAAAGATGAAATCTTGGAAATAAATAAATGCATCAAAAAGTTTTGACAGGATGGATAATCATAGTAAGTTTGTGATTAATGCAGGTTCAGATTTGGCGTCGTAGCTTTGACACTCCTCCACCTCCAATGGATAAGAATCACCCTTACTACAAGGAGATTGTTGAGGATCCTCGCTATAAAGATGGGCCCAGCAAAGAAGAATTCCCAATGTTTGAATCCCTTAAGTTGTAAGTATGAAGCGTGAAAAATGAAAGAATTTTGATGAGTTCATTAATACTTGTAATTAGGAAATAAATGTATATGCCAGAATGTCTCTTTGTTTGTCTTGGACACAAAATCTCAGACATTGCAGGCATATGGTGTTTGTATTAATGTAACTGTTTAAAAACACAACTTGTATACCACATGCTCCTAGCTAAACCAGTTACTGAAATGAAGATTCCTTACTGTAAATGTGCTTATTCTGTTACAAGAGAATTGATTATATATTTCCTAGGTAAATGTAGGCAACTAATTTTTTTCCTTTTCTTTCATCGTCTCTTCCTCTTCACTGATATAATGTACTAAGAAAATCCAGTTGTTATTTTCACTATCCTAACCCAATTTTGTGTGAACAGGACTATTGCGCGTACTCTCCCATACTGGAATGATGTTATTGTGCCCCAGATGAAGAAAGGAAAGAAGATCCTTATTGCTGCTCATGGAAATTCCCTGCGAGGCATTGTCAAACATCTTGATTGTAAGTATGTCTTTTGTCTCATGAGAAGGAGTAAAAAACTTTCATGGTTTATTCGCAAAATTTAATGAAGTACCATCAGATAGAAGTGAAAAGATGGAGTGAAAGATGTTTCAAGGGTTAAGGGCCTGAGGATGCAGGAGGATGGGAAGCAAACAAGGGACAGAATGAATTAAGTATGTGGATAGGAGGGAAAGGCATTCCATCAGCAACTACTGCAACAGAAGGTACATTAGGGAACAGAGAATTGGTAAAACCAAAGAAAAGGAGTTTAGAAAGCAAAGACTTATGTCACACTCACTCATATGCTATGATGTCAAGAGTTACAACAAAAGTTTTGCTAAAATACATGAGAGAGGACCATATATGAGCCACGTAGGAAATATTGGAAATATTACCATTATACCTAACTGCAAAATCTATAATGATCAGAAAAAAGGAATGGAATTGGAAATGATTGAGAAAATGAGAGTTAAGGATGATTTCAGACTTTAGGGGCAACAGAAGTGAGAGCAGTGGTGCATTAGTTGGAGGGTTTAGAATTTTGGCTCTACTTGGGGATGGGCTATACCAAGGCATACTTCCAACAGGAAGGAAAAGTGTGCGTGTATAAACAGAGGCGGAATACTTCTTGTCCACATAGAGCTGGGGGGGTACTTAGAATACCGTGCATGAGGAAAATGCAGATGTCAGAGATTCATTGAGAGAAAATGGGGTGGAGGATTAGAAGTAGAATCAATCCACATTGAATGAAAGGTAAAAGAAGTACCAAAAAGAGCCATTTTGTTGGTTGGAGTGAGCTGTAAGTTGATCATTTTGGAAGAGAGGATGAATGGTTAAATTTCATCAGTTTTGGAGATGATTTCTGTTAAGGACTTAGGAGATTTGTTAGTAGTAGAAAATGTTGTAAGCACACTTTCTTTTTATGAAGGTGTTTGATTTTATGAAGAATGGCTTTGTAGTTTTTCTGGGCATAAATGATAGCATGGGGGTTTCAGTGGGAGGGGAGTGTTTCGTGGCCCATTATGTTCAGACCCTGATGCAATAGGCATCAAAGCAAGATCAATGAAATTGTGATTAGGGAAAAAATTATATGAAAGAACAGGTATAGGACTCCATCCCAGCCAACATAACCTTTGCTATATATATTTATATATACTCGGAACGGTGTGAGGCATCCCAGCTGGTGAAGTAGTACCCATCCTGGGGTAAATCAGTAGAGAAGCTGTGTAGGGATACCTGCTGAGCTTTCTCTGAGTGCCATAGTTGGCATTTTGAGGTTGTGATAAAGGGTAGGCATACCTAAGGGAAGAGATAGTAACAAGGCCCCATAGTGGGAAAAAAGATTATTTAAAGTGAGAGGCTTTAGAAGTAAAAAAAAAAAAAAAAAGTTGAGTGTATTGGAAGAGTGGTTGTAATGGTCAGCAACTTTTTGTTGGTGTTTATCTGTCCCAAATCATTGAGAAGTGTAAAAGAAAAAGCTTAAGCTCCACTGGTATGATCCTGGCTAGAGCATAACCAATCAGGGTTGGAGCAGTTATGCTTTGAGAATTAAATTACAATTATTTTCCATTTTTTAGATAATATTTATTACAAATACATTTGGGAATGGCAATTGCATTTCGATTACCACAAAAGAAAATCAGTTATAATTACAATTTCCCAGATTTGGAAAAAAATGATTTTGGTTAAAGAAAAACACTAATTTTGCATTTTAAGGTTATCTTTTATTAACAAACAAGAGTCACAAACTATTTTAAGAACTAAGATAAAGATTTCACTTAAGTGAAAGTTGCTGATGGTAACTAGAAAGCTGGTAGTTTCTCAAACAATTCACTATTGCACTTTATCAATAACATTGAATGGAAAGAAATGACACCAAGTTGAGCTGTGTTAGCAGTGAAAAATATTTCCAGCAATGCTGAAAACTTGTTCTGATGGAGCAGATGTAGCAGTACACCCAATAATCTCTTCATTGGATGCAAAGTTTGGGACTCTTCTTACCAGTATAACATTGGATCACTTGAAAATGACAAGAGTTCCTTCCTATACATGTTGCTTCATTAGAAGACTCGCTGACACTGCTTCCCTCTGATCCCTGTTGATTTTCTAAATTCATTGAACATTTTGGTATGAATGAGAAGAGTCTGCTTCTTTTTGATTCTGGTAATTCTTTTGCTAAATGATCCTTGTTACTTTATCCAATGTTGATGTTGACCGACCCTTCCTGAACTCCCTCCAATTCTTCAAGTATTTCCTTGACTTATACCAGCATTTGGTCCTTCTGCTCTTGTAATGGAAGCCAGTCCAGTTTGAAAGGTTCCAAAAAAAGCTACTACTTGAACATCTCTCATTTTCTCGTATGGATCCAACCTTTACTTCGGAGTCTAATAGGACTTCAGCCAGTTGTTCACAGTAATGTAAATGGGTGTTATGATTACGAATTAGATTCTCCAGCGAGTGTTGTTTTAACTTTCTGAATCGGTGGTCCTCGTGAAAAGGTTTGAGGACAATCACAAGCTCCTTTAAGGCAGAAATCTCCACTAGCATGATTTTATTACTCCTTTGCTTTCTCAGGGACACAAGATCAGCTGCATTGTTCACCTCTGCATGGTTCTTGAGTTCATATAATGTTTTGTTTTTATTATTGGACTGATAATTTTGTTTGGGTAGGATGAAAGGATCAATAGGGTGGACTCAAATCGTTAATGATAAAAAAAAATACCTCTAGCGAGTACTGCTACTGATACCTGCTGAACTTTTCATAACATACCGGTACTGCTACCACCGGTACTTTGAAATATATCACTTGCCCTCTTGCATTTACAGGGTTACCAGTACCACTTACTTCCCCTTTCACAATTACAATTAGATTACAATTACTTGATCACAATTAGTTACAATTAATTACTTAGATTTTATTTTCAACTACAATTAGTAAAAATGTTTCTAATTGATTGCATCTATTGAATTACAATAACAGGTACTCCAACCCTGTAACCAATCCCTGTGGTGTACATTGAAAAACCCCAGTATAGTGGATTTTAGCTCATGGATGTTAGGAGAGGAATGCCTCATTACAGGAAATCAAGTAGTTGAAGAGTTGTACAGAGTCAGAAGAACAGGGAAATAAATGAAACATTATAAAGGGTAGAGTGATTTGAAGCTAGATAACATTAGGATTAGGAGACTCAAGGTCCATCCTTTCTAATCCTTGCAGCCGGAGTGATGGTTGTGATTGAAGTTTAGAGATCTGTTAGTGTAGAGAAGAATCAGAAAGCAGTGGATGGAGGGCAGAGATATAGAATAAAGAGTAATGAAGAGAAAAGTTTTGTGGGTGCTCCTAATTTTTCATCTTTCCTGACCTGTATGAATTTTGGTTTCACATTCATACACTAGAAATGGGAAAAGTACTCCCTCATGCAAGCAAGCTTCTACCATTTACGTGAGCTACCTGTGATCCGTCAATTTTTATCTCTTGCATTACTTTCCTTTCAACTATAGTTTTATCATTGCCATCCTTATTGAACTTTACTCCTAAGTATCTAAACTCGTCTACAGTTTCAGTTCTTCACATTACGCTATTCACTGGATTAAAAAGCTTTGAGGATGAGATACGTTTGTCTAGTTTGTTGTGCTAAAGGAACAAAATCTTAGGAGGATAAGCTATCTTAACAGGTTATCCCTTTCATTTTATATAATTTCTTCTGATCTGTTAGAGACAACTGTTCCATCATCACTGATTATTATTGCAAATTTTGAACTAGAAATTTTTACTGCAAGGATACAACTCCAGTTTGGTTGGAATTAGTGTTGATGTGTTGTTTCACTTTTAGTATAAAGATTTTCTCTAGTTTTCATGTGTATGAGCAATCTGTGTACAGCATATTTTTATTTAGTCTTTTTTGATGATTTTCTCTAGTTTTCATGTGTATGAGCAATCTGTGTACAGCATATTTTTATTTAGTCTTTTTTGATATTTGTTCCTTTCCTACAGCAATGTCTGATGAAGCAATCATGGCTTTGAATTTGCCCACTGGCATCCCCTTCGTGTATGAGCTTGATGAGAACCTCAAACCTGTGGTTTCCATGAAGTTCTTGGGAGATGAAGAGACTGTGCGGAAGGCAATGGAAGCAGTTGCAGCACAGGGCAAGGCCAAATAATCCAGGAATTTTCATTTAGAATAGATGACTGATCATCACCCTATCCACCAACTGCATCATAGCAAAATAAGAGCTGCAATAGGATATCTCTCTTCAGTGGTACAGATGAAAGGTTTTTTCTTCATTGATACTGATGAAAGTTTTTTCTCCATTTTTTATAGTTGAAACCTCTCATTACTGTTTTTATAGCCCTTTTGAAATTGGTTTTTATTAGATTTTTTTTTGTTTCAGTCAAAGAAGAGTATGCTTTAATTTTATTTCTGTACCCCTGTAATATATTTATGAATATAAGTAATGTTTATTGAGGATATTTTCACTTTCCTAAAGTTTATTCTATATAAATATGTTAATGAAATTGTTGGTCTTATTATTAGTATTATATTTTTTGTACATTGGAGCCTCCAGTCACAGACAAAAGTCCACATCAAGGCCTGGCCTTAACTGAGATATAGAAAGGTCAGTTAATGGGGAAAAAGAAGTGACGTATTCACAAATTTTTGAGGAAATTAAAAACTTGTCTTTTAAGATGTGGCATATAGTTGATGGGAAAGACAAGAGAGGGTAGAGACTTCCAAAGCTTGTAGGTGTAGGGAAGAAACAGTTATCAAAATGGCCACACAATAATCATGCGACACAGCAGCTTGCCGAGTGTTGTGTGGTCTAGCTAGTGGTGAAGGCAAACAAGCAGCTAGCTCTCGGGAGCAAAATTCAAAGTAATACCAATAGAAGAAGGAAAGTGAACCAATATTGTGGTGCAGGGTAAGTGGGTCAACTCTGAAGTTAGCCTGGAAAAGTTTATAAGTTGGACCACTTTTAACTCTACTTTTTCAAGTGAGAACTAGAACCACCCTAGATGTGAAAGCAGTACTCCATACAAGGACAGATCATTCCTTTGTATAAATGAAGCAATGGTTCAGAAGAAGAAAAATTACATCTAAACAGGACTTCAGTTTCGTAGAGGCAGACTTGGCTATTTCTTTAATGTGGTGTTTCCAAGATAGCATTTACATGAGAAAGAGACAACAGTTGGCCTGATTGGCCCACTACTGGATTGTTTAAAAAAAGAAAAAAAATAAGATATAATGACAAAAAAAATGTAATTACGCTCAGTACTTTTTTAAGCTATCACAGACTCCCCTCTGTTGCACATTATCCATTTTGTGTTCCTGTTACCACTGTCGTTTATACATTTATTTGACATTTTTCTCAGAGTATACCTGAATTTATGAAATATATTTTTCTAAAAGACTTTTGAAGGTATTTATAGTTTTAGCATTCACTACGTCTGATGGTAACCTATTCCAGTGCTCAATACATCTATAGGAAAAGAAGCTTTTTCCCCTATTTATACTACATCTTTTAGCTTTGAGTTTTATTCCATTTGTCCTAGTAGCTGCACTTTCTTGTATTTCGAAAAGATGCTCCTGGTTTACTCTATCGAACTTGTTCAGAATTGTGAACACTTGGATTAAGTCACCGAGAAGTCTTGGTTTTTTTTAAAGGAGAAGAGATCCAATCATTTTAGCCTCTCTTCATTTGCCAGACTTCTAAGGGATGGGATCAATTTTGTTGCCCGTCTTTGTACTTGCTCCAACTTTTCCTCGTCTTTATAGTTTGGGGACCAAAACTGGTCTGTATATTCAAGGTATGGATTTTGCTAGAGAATTATAAAGTGTGAGAATTGTTTCTGGTGTCTTGTAATCTATGTTCCTGGCTATGAAACCTAACATTTGGTTGCCTTTTTACTTGCTGCTTAATGCTGTTTAGTGAATGTTACAGTGATACCAACTAAGTATGTTCGTTGAGTCAAGAGGTGTAATTACAGAACCATCAAAGGCTAAGGGAAAGTTGAGGAATTTTTGATAGAGAAGTAGAAATTGGGTTTTGGAGGCATTACACTTTACCATTCAAGTTTGAGTTTATTGAAGAGGTTGTGTCAAGATGAGATGCAGAGCTAGGAAGAGAAGAAGCAGAATTGTAGAATGAAGTGGAATGCAGTGTTGTGTTATCAGCATATGAGTGTGTTTGGTTATTTGCAGAAGAAAAGTAATCGTTGATAAAAAGTAGAAAAAAATGTAGGAGGCAGGACAGAATCTTGAGGAACGTTGCTGCTGATGGAGAGAGGCTGATCCGACAACAGCCATGAGAACAGATTACCCAGAGAGGAAGCTAGGTACGAGGGAGCAGGTTAGGGAGAGAAGCCAAAACAGGGGAAATTAGAAATGAGACCCCAATGCCACATCCTATTAAAAGCTTTGGATATGTCAAAGGCAAACTACGCTGGATTTCCCAAAATCTTTCAGGGATGATGACCAAACATAAGTAAGATGAGAAACAATATTATCGATGGGTCTCACCTAACGGAAGCCACACTGGTGATCAGAGAGGATTGTGAGATTCAAGGTGTCTGTGGATATGGGAATTGAGAAGGGATTCACCGATTGTAGAAATGGTAAATGTCAAAACATTAGGATGATAGAAGGGTTAGCATGGTCACTCTTCTTAAGGATGGAATATACCAATGCATACTTTCGAGAAGAAAAAGTTATGGTTTTTGAACAGACGAGGAAGCAGAAGTGCAAGTTCAGAGACAAGCTATACTCTCTTTTTAATACATGGCGATAGATGCCATCAGGACCATAAACCTTGTTTGTGTTGAGAGCGAGAGAGAGAAGCACTTTTTATATGGTTTGAAAGGGGATTATGGGAAGGGGCATAGTATTAGGAAGAAGAGCTTCAAATGGTGAAGGATTGATAGTCATCTAAGTTAGGGTTAGAACAGAAACAGGAACCAAAAAGAATAGCTTTATCTGAGGGAGAGACTGCTAAAGTGCCTTCAGAACAGAAAACTGATGGTAAGGTAGAGTGACAGAAGTTGTTAGCAATGATGCCCTTAGTTAAAGACCAGAAAGACCTATCAATGGATGACGAGGAAAGGTTATTGAACTTTCTTTGAATTAAGGAATGCTGTTCCTCATGGATAACATAATTGCAATGATTATGAAGTCATTTATTTATGTATTAACCGAGAACCACTTATGGAAGAAGGGTCCTCTTGTTACCCAGGCACTCTTTTCAGAGTCTCTTGCAACCCAAGACTTCACCTCATCCAGTAGCAGAGAAATGTAAACACCTTTGGAGTGAGAAGTTCTTTAATGAGACTGTGCTCCCAACAATACAGCTTCTCTGAAAATGACTTTTCACTTACTGTACTCTCATGCAGGTTGTCTGGTAACACTCCACTGATGACTCAACTTGGTGTGTGTGTGTTGAAAAAATAAAATGTGCTCGTGTAAATGCATAAGTTCCAGTTTTATCTCAATATTGGGTTGAGGATGTGTATAAGTGATTGGCGAGACAGCATGTACCTGATGCACTCCATGTAATTATGGTGGATTTACTGATGATAGATACTGGACTGAACTAGGGCATGAGATGCATTCAGGGGAAACCATGGAAAGATCTGTAGGGGCTGATTATGGATAGTGGGCTGTGGTTTCAATGCATTGCACATGATAGCTAGAAAATGCATGTGAGCAAATGCAGCCTTTCTTCATCTGCTCCTAGCACTACCTCGCTGATGTGGGAAATGATAGACAAGTATGGAAAAAGAAAGTATTGGCATAGACGTTTTTATTGGTAGATTAAGTGTACAAAGATTAAAATGAATGGGTTCGCATGAAAGAGATTTTCTGAAAGAGGTAAGAGACTGTGTCTTATTAACTGCAATTCTCTTATGAACACAAGATGGATAAAGAGCATAGAGCCCTTTCATTTTAGTCTTTCATCTGTGTATTAGGGAATTATATAATGTAAATGGTGAACAGGTATGAATAAAATATTACGCAAGGTAAACATAGGTTCTTTTGTCAGTTATTACAATGATGTGTCCCATTTAATCACTGATAGAATTCTATATTTGTGTCTTATGCATACACTCAGAAAATTCATTGAAGATCAAGACGCAGAAGTAAAAAGTAACGTAATACAGTATGTGAATATTACTAGTGACGGAAAAAATCAACTAGATATGAGAATTTCAGAGATTTAAAGGTGCACAAGCTTTGTAGGTAGTAGTTGGTAAGCAGCCAACCACCAGGGAGTTATATTACCTGTATCACCCGCCTGGTTATTGGGGGCGAGGGTCAGTGACAGCTGTGTAACAAGCCAGCACTTCACTGGTTGTCAAGTTGCACTCTTCTGACCCAGGTAGCTGTCTTTTCTATCTGCCTTACCTACATATGGACTACTGGCATTGTGTCTACAAACAGTCTTTCCCTATCACACATAACACTTGACAACACTTACCTCACTCGGCTCATTCTTTGTAATGCTAGATTTTCTTTTGGTGAGCAATGTCTGACTCCTGCCTTTTGGCAAAATGGTAGGAGCAATAGATAGAGTTGTAGGTAGGGACAATTAGGAGTAGCACTGGGCAGAAATAGTAGGTAGGAACACTAGGCAGGAGCATTAGGTAGAAGTTGTCATTAGGAACATTAGGCGTTTGGTATTAGGTATTTCTAAATATTTGGTATGAAAGTCTCATTCTCCACAAGGCCAGTTTTCATCATGTTCAGGTGCTTTCTTGTGATATGCTTCTCAAATGTAGCCTGTCCTTGTCCCAGGGGTGATATATTGACTCCTTTATGACCTACCAAGTTGTTTTTTCAGTCCTCAAAATTCACATTTTTCAAGTTGTTTGAAAACTGTATTAACCCTACAGCTTCTAAGATATTCATTATTTATTTATATTTTATTATACTTTGTCGCTGTCTCTCGTGTTTGTGAGGTAGTGCAAGGAAACAGACAAAAGAATGGCCCAACCCGCCCACATATTCATGTATATACATACACGTCCTCCACACACGCACATATACATACCTATACACCTCAACATATACATATATAAACACACACAGACATATGCATATATACACATGTACATAATTCATACTGTCTGCCCTTATTCATTTCTGTCGCCACCCCGCCACACATGAAATGACAACCCCCTCCCCCCACATGTGCACGAGGTAGCACTAGGAAAAGACAACAAAGGCCACATTCGTTCACACTCAGTCTCTAGCTGTCATGTAATAATGCACCGAAACCACAGCTCCCTTTCCACATCCAGACCCCACAAAACTTTCCATGGTTTACCCCAGACGCTTCACATTCCCTGGTTCAATCCATTGACAGCACGTCATACCTGGTATACTACATCATTCCAATTCACTCTATTCCTTGCATGCCTTTGAAGCTCCTGCATGTTTAGGCCCTGATCACTCAAAATCTTTTTAACTCCATCTTTCCACCTCCAATTTGGTCTCCCACTTCTCCTCGTTCCCTCCATCTCTGACACATATATCCTCTTTGTCAATCTTTCCTCGCTCATTCTCTCCATGTGACCAAACCATTTCAAAACACCCTCTTCTGCTCCCTCAACCACGCTCTTTTTATTACCACACATCTCTCTTACCCTTTCATTACTCACTCGATCAAACCACCTCACACCACATATTTTCCTCAAACATCTCATTTCCAGCACATCCACCCTCCTCCACACAACTCTATCTATAGCCCATGCCTCGCAACCATATAACATTGTTGGAACCACTATTCCTTCAAACATACCCATTTTTGCTTTCGGAGATAATGTTCTTGTCTTCCACATATTTTTCAACGCTCTCAGAACTTTCACCCCCTCCCCCACCCTATGACTCACTTCCGTTTCCATGGTTCCATCCGCTGCCAAATCCACTCCCAGATATCTAAAACACTTCACTTCCTCCATTTTTCTCCATTCATACGTGTGGAAAAAAGCTATAAGATCAATTTTGTCCACCACTTTCACTGTAATAATGTGTAGAAGTTTTGTAGATGTTGCAGCATAGTGTGCTAAAAAGTGCAAGAATAAGGCACGAGTGTCAAGTAAGTTGCCTCTATGCATGATTTATTGTTTATGTTACCTACACCAAAATATTGATAACTGATTAGTATTATGCTTTACAGTATATAAGAAACCTTTTCTTGTTATAATCAGTGTCATTCATTTTTTTAACAGCACAACTATGAAGGTTTGTAAAAATACCAGCCTCACCAGTTTGATGCAGTGTTGTGAGGGTCAGGTAGGTGATGGTACACTTCCTCTACTTTTGCTAGAGAATGTTTTCCTGCCTCATCTTAGCAAAATTTTGATGTTGAAAAAGTCATTGTCCATAAAAGCACTCCGTATAATTTGCAGCCAGATCATTATCAAATAATTTATGATCATTTGCATTCTAGCTAAAAGTTGCTCAATTTACTCAAAAAACTTGCTCAAATTTGCTCTCATTAACATGACTGGAGGATGACTGACTGTGAGGAGATATTATCGTGCACTGACATCTCGGCCAACATGTAAGGTTGGTGCTTGGCCTTGAAATTAAGGTACCAAACTCTCGAAATATCCTTCTAGGGCATCACCACACTTGCATAAATATGTATTTGGAGAAATTAAGAGTTTATTTTTGAAAAAGTTCCTCCTTCACAAGTGATTTGACAGTCTTATTCTGGGTTTCTGCTTAAAGCATATGCATTCAGCACATGAATTTTTGTAGTAATGGACTGAACGAGGGCATATGGTCACAGCAAATCATAGAATTGTCTGGAGGGCTTGGCTGAGGATGGTAGCCATTGATTTTTGTATATTATACAAGAGTGCTAGAGGGTATGAGCAAATAAGACCATTGCTCATCTGTTTCTGGTACTCTATCACAAAGGTGGAAAACAGCAGAAAATTATGGAGAATATTTTTCAATACTTATTTTTTGCCTGTTTTTAAAACCTAATTCTTTGCATTCCATGCAGGATAACGTCCACATAAATAGATCCAGGACTGATAAGTCATAAAGACTTTGATCTACTGTATTCCTTTTCAGACTAGTAGGAGTGTTAGAGATTGATGATCTATGTGTGACTATATTATCATATTTTATTAATGCCCATGTTATTTTCTGATACTTTACCACAGGGGCCACAAAAGTTATCCTGATTTGTACTTCATCCTTAGTAAATGTGCTTTTTTTTCTCCAAAATTCTTCCCTAAGATTGGTACAGTAATATGTTTTCTTCAGAGCATATTTTACTCTTGAATTACAACAATGAATCTGTTAACAGTAAACTTATTTTTTTGTAACTAGTTGCCTATCCTGTCACATACAATGAAATGAGCCCACCATCGACAACCAAACCCCAAAGACCAATCCATGATTTAAATTCACTGCTTTGTCTGGAAACAAAGTGTGGACAAATTGCCTATAGTATAAATTACTACAGTTAGGCATACCTGAGATTACAGAAAATCATCCTTTGTCACTTCTCCTTTACCTAGATATTTAGGCCGAATACCCCAAAGCTTTCTTCACTCTATCCTTCTTTGTCTCCCTTTCTCTCTTCACTTTTGACATCTAGACCTGCAATCAGCCTTTCTTTGCTCATCTTTTCTCATATCTCCAGACCCTTTCAGCGCATCCTGGGCAGGTATCTTAACTAGACTGCACTTACTGCCACACCTCTCAAATTCATATTTTACGTTATCTACCTAACCCACACTACATTGTCCTGGGAAATTTCATATGTATATTGTCCTTTGTTTCAACTACTGTACTTTCAGATGCACCCATTTTTACCCTGAGAGATATTAAATTCACATTGCATATGTTCTTTATGCACTTGGGACTTTAGCTATCCCTCTCCTACCCTATGAATTGCTACTGCCCACATGGTTCCATTCACTGCAATGTCCATTCCCAGGTATGTACTTTATGTACTCTACTAATACTTCAATGTTTTGTATGTTCATATTTGCACCAAAATCATATATCTCATCCCACTGCAGCATTCTGTTACTTTTGTTCACAATGACTCAAACAAAAATATAATAAAGCCCAGCATGTAGGATGGAAAGGCTGTTCAGTGCACAACCATGCAAAATGATCATTTTTATCCTTCATGTGAGCCATGAGAACAAGGGCAACTAAGGCCCTAATCAAGGCCATCCCATTAATGTGATATATATACTTCCCACGTATTCCCTGCATGTCGTAGAAGGCGACTAAAAGGGAAGGGACCGGGGGGGGCTGGAAATCCTCCCCTCTCACTTTTTTTAATTTTCCAAAAGAAGGAACAGAGAAGGGGGCCAGATGAGGATATTCCGTCAAAGGCCCAGTCCTCTGTTCTTAACGCTACCTCGCTAATGCGGGAGATGGCGAATAGTATGAAAAAATATATATATATATATATTTTTTATATTTATTTTATTTATTTATTTATTTTTTATTTTGCTTTGTCGCTGTCTCCCGCATTTGCGAGGTAGCGCAAGGAAACAGACGAAAGAAATGGCCCAACCCACCCCTATACACATGTATATACATACACGTCCACACACGCAAATATACATACCTATACATCTCAATGTACACATATATATACACACACAGACACATACATGTATACCCATGCACACAGTTCACACTGTCTGCCTTTATTCATTCTCATCACCACCTCGCCACACATGGAATACCATCCCCCTCCCCCCTCATGTGTGCGAGGTAGCGCTAGGAAAAGACAACAAAGGCCCCATTCGTTCACACTCAGTCTCTAGCTGTCATGCAATAATGCCCGAAACCACAGCTCCCTTTCCACATCCAGGCCCCACACAACTTTCCATGGTTTACCCCAGACGCTTCACATGCCCTGATTCAATCCACTGACAGCACGTCAACCCCGGTATACCACATCGATCCAATTTACTCTATTCCTTGCCCGCCTTTCACCCTCCTGCATGTTCAGGCCCCGATCACTCAAAACCTTTTTCACTCCATCTTCCCACCTCCAATTTGGTCTCCCACTTCTCCTCGTTCCCTCCACCTCCGACACATATATCCTCTTGGTCAATCTTTCCTCACTCATTCTCTCCATGTGCCCAAACCATTTCAAAACACCCTCTTCTGCTCTCTCAACCACGCTCTTTTTATTTCCACACATCTCTCTTACCCTTACATTACTTACTCAATCAAACCACCTCACACCACACATTGTCCTCAAACATCTCATTTTCAGCACATCCACCCTCCTGCGCACACCTCTATCCATAGCACACGCCTTGCAACCATACAACATTGTTGGAACCACTATTCCTTCAAACATACCCATTTTTGCTTTCCGAGATAATGTTCTCGACTTCCACACATTCTTCAAGGCTCCCAGGATTTTCTCCCCCTCCCCCACCCTATGATTCACTTCCGCTTCCATGGTTCCATTCGCTGCCAGATCCACTCCCAGATATCTAAAACACTTTACTTCCTCCAGTTTTTCTCCATTCAAACTTACCTCCCAGTTTACTTGACCCTCAACCCTACTGTACCTAATAACCTTGCTCTTATTCACATTTACTCTTAACTTTCTTCTTTCACACACTTTACCAAACTCAGTCACCAGCTTCTGCAGTTTCTCACATGAATCAGCCACCAGTGCTGTATCATCAGCGAACAACAACTGACTCACTTCCCAAGCTCTCTCATCCACAACAGATGTCATACTTGCCCCTCTTTCTAAAACTCTTGCATTCACCTCCCTAACAACCCCATCCATAAACAAATTAAACAACCATGGAGACATCACACACCCCTGCCGCAAACCTACATTCACTGAGAACCAATCACTTTCCTCTATTCCTACACGTACACATGCCTTACATCCTCGATAAAAACTTTTCACTGCTTCTAACAACTTCCCTCCCACTCCATATATTCTTAATACCTTCCACAGAGCATCTCTATCAACTCTGTCATATGCCTTCTCCAGATCCATAAATGCTACATACAAATCCATTTGCTTTTCTAAGTATTTCTCACATACATTCTTCAAAGCAAACACCTGATCCACACATCCTCTACCACTTCTGAAACCACACTGGTCTTCCCCAATCTGATGCTCTGTACATGCCTTCACCCTCTCAATCAATACCCTCCCATATAATTTACCAGGAATACTCAACAAACTTATACCTCTGTAATTTGAGCACTCACTCTTATCCCCTTTGCCTTTGTACAATGGCACTATGCACGCATTCCGCCAATCCTCAGGCACCTCACCATGAGTCATACATACATTAAATAACCTTACCAACCAGTCAACAATACAGTCACCCCCTTTTTTTTATAGATTCCACTGCAATACCATCCAAACCTGCTGCCTTGCCGGCTTTCATCTTCCGCAAAGCTTTTACTACCTCTTCTCTGTTTACCAAATCATTTTCCCTAACCCTCTCACTTTGCACACCACCTCGACCAAAACACCCTATATCTGCCACTCTATCATCAAACACATTCAACAAACCTTCAAAATACTCACTCCATCTCCTTCTCACATCACCACTACTTGTTATCACCTCCCCATTAGCGCCCTTCACTGAAGTTTCCATTTGCTCCCTTGTCTTACGCACTTTATTTACCTCCTTCCAGAACATCTTTTTATTCTCCCTAAAATTTAATGATACTCTCTCACCCCAACTCTCATTTGCCCTCTTTTTCACCTCTTGCACCTTTCTCTTGACCTCCTGTCTCTTTCTTTTATACATCTCCCACTCAATTGCATTTTTTCCCTGCAAAAATCGTCCAAATGCCTCTCTCTTCTCTTTCACTAATAATCTTTCTTCTTCATCCCACCACTCACTACCCTTTCTAATCAACCCACCTCCCACGCTTCTCATGCCACAAGCATCTTTTGCGCAATCCATCACTGATTCCCTAAATACATCCCATTCCTCCCCCACTCCCCTTACTTCCATTGTTCTCACCTTTTTCCATTCTGTACTCAGTCTCTCCTGGTACTTCCTCACACAAGTCTCCTTCCCAAGCTCACTTACTCTCACCACCCTCTTCACCCCAACATTCACTCTTCTTTTCTGAAAACCCATACAAATCTTCACCTTAGCCTCCACAAGATAATGATCAGACATCCCTCCAGTTGCACCTTTCAGCACATTAACATCCAAAAGTCTCTCTTTCACACGCCTGTCAATTAACACGTAATCCAATAACGCTTTCTGGCCATCTCTCCTACTTACATACGTATACTTATTTATATCTCGCTTTTTAAACCAGGTATTCCCCATCACCAGTCCTTTTTCAGCACATAGATCTACAAGCTCTTCACCATTTCCATTTACAACACTGAACACCCCATGTATACCAATTATTCCCTCAACTGCCACATTACTCACCTTTGCATTCAAATCACCCATCACTATAACCCGGTCTCGTGCATCAAAACCACTAACAAACTCATTCAGCTGCTCCCAAAACACTTGCCTCTCATGATCTCTCTTCTCATGCCCAGGTGCATATGCACCAATAATCACCCATCTCTCTCCATCAACTTTCATCAACTTTATTTATCTATCTATTTATTATACTTAATTACTGTTTTCCGTGTCACTGAGGTAGAGCCAGGAAATAGACGAGGAATGGCTCATCCACTCATATATATATATATATATATATATATATATATATATATATATATATATATATATATCCCTGGGGATAGGGGATTAAGAATACTTCCCACGTATTCCCTGCGTGTCGTAGAAGGCGACTAAAAGGGGAGGGAGCGGGGGGCTGGAAATCCTCCCCTCTCGTTTTTTTTTTTAATTTTCCAAAAGAAGGAACAGAGGGGGCCAGGTGAGGATATTCCAAAAAAGGCCCAGTCCTCTGTTCTTAACGCTACCTCGCTAACGCGGGAAATGGCGAAATGGCGAATAGTTTGAAAAAAAAAAAAAAAAAAAAAAAATATATATATATTATCCCTGGGGATAGGGGATTAAGAATACTTCCCACGTATTCCCTGCGTGTCGTAGAAGGCAACTAAAAGGGGAGGGAGCGGGGGGCTGGAAATCCCCCCCTCTCGTTTTTTTTTTAATTTTCCAAAAGAAGGAACAGAGGGGGCCAGGTGAGGATATTCCGAAAAAGGCCCAGTCCTCTGTTCTTAACGCTACCTCGCTAATGCGGGAAATGGCGAATAGTTTGAAAAAAAAAAATATATATATATATAAACACCCATACACGCACATGTACAAACGTATACATAAATACATACACATACAAAGACGTACATATTCATACTTGCTTGCCTTCATCCATTCTTGGCGCTACCCTGCCCCACAGGAAACAGCATTGCTACCCCCTGCTTCAGCAAAGTATTGCCAAGACAGACAAAAAAAAAAAGGCCACATGCATTCCTACTCTGTCTCTAGCAGTCATGTGTAATGCACCAAAACTACAGCTCCTTATCCACATCCAGGCCCCACAAACCTTTCCATGGTTTACCCCAGAAGTTTCACTTGTCCTGGTTCAGTCCATTGAAAGCACATAGACCCGATATACCACATCGTTCCAATTCACTCTATTCCTTGCACGCCTCTCACCCTCCTGTATGTTCAGATCCCAGTTGCTCAAGATCTTTTTCACTCCCTCCCACCTCCAATCTGGTCTCCTGCTTCTCCTTGTTCCCTCCACCTCTGACACTTATATCCTCTTTGTCAGTCTTTCCTCACACATTTGCTCCATATGTCCAAATCATTTCAACACACCCTCTTCTGCTCTCTCAACCACACTCTTTTTATTTCCATACAACTCTCTTACCCTTTCCCCTTTCACTACTTACTCGATCAAACCACCTAACACCACATCTTGTCCTCAAACATTTCATTTCCAACTCATCCCCCCCTCCTCTGTACAACCCTATCTATAGCCTATGTCATGTAACCATATAACATTGTTGGAGGTACTATTCCTTCAAACAAACCTCTTTTTGCTGTGCGAGATAACATTCTCTCTTTCCACTCATTCTTCATCGCTCCCAGAACCTTTGCCCCCTCCCCCACCCACCCTGTGACTCACTTCTGTTTTGTGGAAGGTCTTAAGAGTATATGGTGTGGGAGGTAAGTTGCTAGAAGCAGTGAAAAGGTTTTACCAAGGATGTAAGGCATGTGTGTGAGTAGGAAGAGAGGAGAGTGATTGGTTTCCAGTGAATGTCAGTCTGTGGCAGGGGTGTTTGATATCCCCATGGTTGTTTAATTTGTTCATAGATGGGGTGGTTAGGGAGGTAAATGTAAGAGTTTTGGAGAGAGGGGTGAGTATGTAGTCTGTTGGGGATGAGAGAGCTTAGGAAGCGAGTCAGTTGTTTTTTGCTGATGATACAGCTCTAGTGGCTGATTCAACTGCAGAAGTTGGTGACTGAGTTTGGAAAAGTATGTGAAAGGAGAAAGTTGTGAGTAAATGTGAATAAGAGCAAGGTTATTAGGTTCAGTAGGGTTGAGGGACAAATTAATCGGGAGGTAAGTTTGAATGGATAAAAACTGGAGGAAGTGAAGTGTTTTAGTTGTCATGAAGAGGATTTAGCAGCGGATGGAACCATGGAAGCAGAAGTGAGTCACAGGGTGGGGGAGGGGGCGAAGGTTTTGGGAGCAATGAAGAAAGTGTAGAAGGCGAGAATGTTATCTCGGAGAGCAAAATTGGGTAAGTTTGAAGGAATAATGGTTCCAACAATGTTATATGGTTGCAAGGCATGGGCTATAGATAGGGTTGTGTGGAGGAGGGTGGATGTGTTGGAAATGAAATGCTTGAGGACAATATTTGGTGTGAGCTGGTTTGATTGAGTAAGTAATGAAAGGGTAAGAGAGATGTGTGGTAATAAAAAGTGTGGTTGAGAGAGCAGAAGAGGGTGTATTGAAATGGTTTGGTCACATGGAGAGAATGAGTGAGGAAAGATTGACAAAGAGGATATATGTGTCAGAGGTGGAGGGAACGAGGAGAAGTGGGAGACCAAATTGGAGGTGGAAAGATAAAGTGAAAAAGATTTTGAGTGATCGGGGCCTGAACAAACTGGAGGGTGAAAGGTGTGCAAGGAATAGAGTGAATTGGAACGATGTGGTATACCAGGGGTTGACATGCTGTCAATGGATTGAACCAGGGCATGTGAAGCATCTGGGGTAAACCATGGAAAGTTTCGTGGGGCCTGGATGTGGAAAGGGAGCTGTGGTTTCGGTGCATTATACATGACAGCTAGATACTGAGTGTGAGTGAGTGTGAGCAAAACCACAGCTTCCTATCCATATCTGGGCCCCACAGACCTTTCCATGGTTTACTCTGGACACTTTACATGCCTTGGTTCAATCCATTGACAGCACATCTACCCTAGTATACCACATTGTTCCAATTCACTCTATTCCTTGCACGGCTCTCACCCTCCTGTATGTGAAGGCCCTGATCACTCAAAATCTGTTTCTCTCCATCCTTTTACCTCCAATTTGGTCTCCTGCTTCCTCTCGTTCCCTTTACCTCTGACACATATATCCTCTTTGTCAACCTTTCCTCACTCCTCTCCATACATCCAAACCCAGGACTGATTAAGAGACAGTTGTAAGAAATATAGATAAATAGTTAAAGACTGCTCCAGATAATTGTAGGACAATTATTTGCTATGCATGGTAGTAGAAAAAACCATGATATGAATGAAGCAAGGTATATGATAAGTGCAATGCACTAGTCCTGCCTACTGGCAAAATCTCACTGTCAATACTCTCTGTCCCAGCAGAAATTATCCTGAAGTATCCCCGACTACAAAGAAAAGGAAAATGAAAATACAATAATTTGTATCAAAAAATTATTTCCTAAAAATAGTCTGTCTACTTACATAGGCATCACATAACATCTGAATACTACATGCTTATTTTCCCTCTCATGAGTTTCAATCTTTTAAGAAACTGGCATAGCCTTCTTAGCTAGTATTAGCAAACAAGTGATGCATTGTGCATAGATGATAAAAAGACAATACAGTAAGGGTAGAAAAAAAATCTAATCACTTCTAATGGAGATTTGAAAAAAATGTACTCGACATACACTCCACATTGTAATATGATATATCATAATATCAGAGAATGAAGTCTTCATCATTTCTACTGCGTTTATGAACAGTGTTTATAAATAAATGGAAAAGAGTTGAAAGTTTTACCTAAAAATAAATTCTAGAACCACATTCCATATCGTAATGTCCATCACACAGTTAAGGTCCTTTTCTTCAGTATATGCACTTGAGCCCTGCAATGCACACTTGATTGAATAGGTAGATTTATACACATATTTTAACAATATTTTCCAAAAATGTAAATGGAACCATAACTAATGGAGTCCTCCATTTATACAAGTACATAATATGAAGTCCACACTGTAATTCTAAGTTAATATTTTTCCAAAACTTATGTGCACCATCCCCATACACAAGCCTCAAAATGCAATCTGCTACTCAAGTACAGTAACAAGTGATGATACAGCCTCATCAAAGATAATTTCACTTGTGATGTGACTACAGGCAGGTGGAAGTGTGTATGTGTGTGTGTCAGAATTGGAGAGAACAGGGAGAACAAATTGGAGATGGAAGGGTGGAGTGACAACTATACTGATGATCAGGGCCTGAAAATGTAGGAGGGTGAATGGCAAACAGGGGATAGAGTGAATTGGAATGATGTATACTGTGGTTGATGTGCTGTCACTGGACTGAACAGAACTTGTGAAGAATCTGAGGGAAATCATTGAAAGGTCTATGGGAACATGGTTGTGGATAGGGAGATGTGGTTTCAGTGCATTACACATAACAGGTAGAGAATGGATGTGAGAGATTGTAGATTTTCTTTATCAGAATACACTGATGATTAAGAGATTCATGTAGAGCTAGTAGCATATGTAACAGCTTTCCCAATGGATTATTTTATGATGTTACTAAAAACAACCATAGGATTAAATAAATATTTTACACAAAAAATTCCACTAATATGGTACAAATATTGTTTTCATTATTATACCAAATGCACTGAAACCAATGCTCCCTATCCACAACCAGGCCTTACAGACCTGCTCATGGTTTACCCTAAATATTTATAATGTCCTGGTTCAGTACACTGACAGCATGTCAGTATACCACATTGTTCCAATTCATTTTATTCGGTTGGCACCTTTCACTCTCCTGTATGTTCAGGTCCTGACCACCCAAAATCTTTTTCATCTCATCCTTAGACCCCAAATTTGGTCTCCCTATTCTCTTTTTCTCCCTCACATTCGAATATATATATATATATATATATATATATATATATATGGACACAACAGTCAATGAGCACTCTTACTCATTGTTTAACCAATGGTAATGTGGACTCAAAACATTCAAGTTAGTATTAGGCTAAAAACTATCTAAATTGTTAATACTTCAATCAACTGTATCTAAAGTGTTAACACTTCAGTTAAACTAGTAATTGACTAGTATTTGGCCTCAAATTTGGAAAAGTCTAAGGGCAAATTTTTTTTATCAGAATACATCACTGATGATTAAGAGATTCGTGTAGAGCTAGTGGCATTTGTAACAGCTTTCCCTATGGATTATTTTATGATGTTACTGAAAACAACCATAGGATTAAATAAATATTTTACACAAAAAATTCCACTAATATGGTACAAATATTGTTTGTATTATTATACCAAATGTTGAGTATGTATAGGTACAAGGTTTGGCTTATTTGAATAGCTAAGGGAAAATACATGACTAACAAAAATTTATAAAGATGAACCATTTTTAAACAAGATTGTAATACATACACATAGTTTTTTTACTGATATCTCAGAGGTGGGATATAGTAAACATGAATGAAAGAAAAACTGAAGTGGAATATATGATTCTCAAAGTTCTTATTTTTATCTACAAGAAAGAAACCCTCTGCCATATAAGAACTTGCATAATTTTAATGGTCTAAAATTCTAGATATATGATAACCTTTTCTGTGGTAGTGATTCCCTTTTTGTTAAAAACATTCCAATATTTGTGTGATGATCAGCAGTGAATTTCAAGAACAATTTAGTATGATTTTACTTGGGGAAATAAAGTTCAATGCTGAGAAAAACAAGAAGCACTACAGGATTTGCTTCAAAGGCAAATTCACAGGTCATCTTGTAACTTCCTCTTTAAATAAGTTTCTATCGATTCACCTTGTTCACTTTTCACAAAAATTGTACAGTTTAAACCAGCTGAAAGTGGGTAACATTTTAAATGTGTGTATACGAGTTATATTTAAATGAATTATATTCCTCGGCTTCCCATGGTTCTAGCAATACATCCCAAGGCTTACCCTGATTCAAGCAGTCTCCTCACTTTCATTAGAATAAGTTTGAGGAAAGGTATCTTTGGTAAAATAATATTTTCAACATTTGGACCAACATGTGAATATATACATCAGGAGGTGGCCATTTATGTGTGATGCAACTGAGGAAATTGACAACTCTTCCACTAGAGGACAAGCAGCTGAGTTCACAGATGGTTTAAATTTAATACTGTGATATCACACTCTGAAACAAATGGATTAAATTCTCTTTTATTTTTAAACTTTTTTCAACCAAATTCTTAAATGGCACCAGTAATGAATCCAAATGTAATAAGAGTAAGCCACAGAGAACATGTGAAGGCCTGTAATCATTCCCTGATTCAAAGAACTGACAAGTCTGTCATTCACTTAAACCTACAAGAGTTGGGTATCTCAAGCTGAGAGCCCAGGGTGTCATGGTAAAAAAAAAAAAGGGGGGAAGACTGTAAAAGCTAAATGGTGCAGTTTGGGGAACTCAGGGAACAAAAGTAAATTTCATGTTTTTTTTTCAGTTCAGGCAATAACTTTTATGTACTCACAGACCCAGCAATGATACTTCAGCCATTATGATTCATTCATACCAGTCATGAAAACTATCCCCAGAAGTGTCCAGCAAAAAATATAAACCATGAAACCTTGGAAGGGAAGTCTCGACTTCTTCACAAGAGGTACAAAGTGTAAAGAGGTTGGTAATTCATGATAATTTCACAGTCGTGACTAAGGCTTTATGGTGTATCGTTACTTAATTACATGTGATGTACATGAGTATATGCAAAGTTGTAAGAAGTAACTCAAAAGCTCTTAATGTGATACAACACCCTCTTTCTATTCAATAAACTTCAATTTAGTGCTAGAAAAGGCAAACTGTTTGTAACAGCCAAACTTACATGCAGAATACCTTAGCAAATGGATGGATTTGAAACTTAAAAAAAAAGGATGGAGATGATTTCAGAAACATTCTGCACATGCCACCCCACCACACTATAAGAAACGACATGAGAAATAAAAATAGCTTATATCACATGAAACAAGTTTTGGTTACAAAAGTTGTGCTTAAATGTTATTACACAGTGACCAGCCTCACACTGTTCAAGATTTTTTGAAAGATTGACACTAGTGAGCTTTCAGTGCTGCATCTTCACCCTCACTAACATTCCCATTGGTGGCAGTTTCAGAGTCATTCTTCCCAAAGAGTAATGATGCAAAACTGGTTGTTCTAGCAACATTATCCACCTTGTCTACCAGTGGGGTGTTCTGTGAGGCTGTGATGGTGGTATCGGCAGCAGATGATTCATAAAGTGAATTTGTTATACTTGGAGTCTTAGAGGAGTAGGAAGGTGTGGTTACACTCGTAGGCGTCTGTGCTTGTGTAGTTTTTGTGGATGTGGAATTCTGCTTAGACTTATCATTTGGCTGGTTTGGAATGTAGTTGAGCATGGTGGAGGCCCAGGTATGTGCATGGTATTCTCCACCTTCACCTCCTAATTCAGCTGGTAGAAGTCTTGGTGGTACTTGAGCATGAAGCATGGCTAGATTGTTACCATGAACATGTATCTGTAACACACAGGTATCTATATTTAAACATACAAGCCACTAGTTAACCACAACTTAAAAGATGAGTTATGAAATAAAGTTTACATAAAACATGTTAGTGAATTAAAAAAGGAACTCCATTAAAGCTCAACTTAAGTTAGTAGTTAGTTATTCAAGAGTATATACCAGATAATCTCATTGCAGTGAAATTGTACTGACCCTGGAGCGAAGTTTCTCCTTCAAAAAGGGCCGAGCAAGACCCAGTGCTGCCTCAACATACCATGGCTGGTTGACCAGGTGTAGGGACCCCAAACGTAATGGAAATGCATCCTGTGGAAAACAAGGGTAAGAAGGAATGAGGTAATGATCAGAAGGTATGGTCAGGAGTGCATAATATGGAGATAAAGAAAGGTATGGCAGTGTGTCAAGGATATGTGAAACACAAAATTTGTATGTTAATCATTGGGGATAGGGTAGAAAAAATACAAGTATGCATCTCTTCGGTGTGGAGCAAGGGCTGGAAACCTTCCTTTCTTTTATTATCACCCAAAAGCACATACAGAGGGAGAAGTAAGGTGAGGATTGTTCCTTGAAGGTTTAGGCTGGGATGTACGAAAATGTGCAATTGTAACTATGATGAAAAGAAGGGGGAGATAAGTGATAAGTAAGATGAGAGATACCAAGATATTCTAGTCCCGAGAAACACAAAGTTGAAGGTTAACAGAATAGAGTCCTTTGGGAATGTTCATGAGGCAAAATTTGGGGTTTGTGAAAGGATGTGACTTAAGGTGGTGACACTTCTTGTGTGGAAAGAGCTGTGGGTCTGTGATGAAAATTGCAAGAAAATCATGTCAGAGCTAATGTAGTTTAGGATCAAAGTAAATTATGAGAAGTGGGTTACTGTTAGTTTTTATGCACCAGAAAATGAGAAGATTGAAGAAAGGAAAACAATTTGGGAGATGATGGGAATGCTCAACCTAATTCTAATGCAGAATGCTTTACCAATTTTAATGTAATTTGCTAGAGGATCTGAATGCAAAAGTGGATGATGTGGGTACTGAGAGTAGTACTTGAAAGCTGAAGGTCGCTAATGTATATGAATGGGGAAAAACTTGCCAATCTGAGCACTGAAAGGGGCATGGTGATCAAGAATACAGTTTAAAAAAATGGTGCATACATAAAGTATATGTGGGTTAGTGGGGTTTGGAATCCCTGTCTATAAATGACAGGTATACAAAGGAAAGGTATTGACTGTGCGCATAATGAGAGGAGTAACAGGTTGTACATCTTATGATTTCTTGGAAAATGTGAGGGTGAAAGTTAATGGTTGGTTAAGGATAGGAAATGATGTACATGTGAAAAGTAGTGAAAGTGAGCCAGCTGGGCAAAGTTGTTTGTTGTGGTAGACTGACTAGAGATTAACATAGGTAAGAGTAGATGAAACTATGGTAGCAGAAAGGAAGAGGAAGGTATAAAGCAGTGCTCAAGCATGCAGGTGAAGTGCCTTGTGTCCAAAAGTTAGGATGTGGACATGTGAGAAAGGGTAGACAAGTGAAATGAAGTTTAAATTAATAGTGAATTGGAAAAGCAAGGTGTACAGATGATATCTACAAGGGAAGGTGTTTGAGAGAATATGGCATTAGGGCTGAAATAAGGGCAACGAGATATTGAGAGAAAAAGTATCAATGAAATTCAGAGAAAATAAAATGGGTGCTTTGCATGAAAAGACAAATGGAGGAACTGGTAACTGTAAAACGATGTAGAAAGATGGGGCGAGTATTTTGATGTAGGGAGCATAGTCTGACTAGGATGTGCTGAAAT
This sequence comes from Panulirus ornatus, assembly GCF_036320965.1. NCBI lineage: Eukaryota > Metazoa > Arthropoda > Malacostraca > Decapoda > Palinuridae > Panulirus > Panulirus ornatus. The sequence continues at coordinate 12,328,960 of NC_092265.1, read as the reverse complement.
GGTTTAGGGATATGGGATGGATGAGTGAAGAATGACTGACAGTGCCTGTCTTATGTGCAGATGGAAAAAGGGGTAGGGACTTACAAACTATGAAAAGGAAGAATGAAATAAAAGTAGCTTCAAAGAATTGGGACTTGAATGTTTTGGATGGTTAAAGGCAAGCTTTAAAGATAAAAATTATTGAAGTAGCACATAAAATTGCCTTTTTTTGTTTATGGCTATAAATGGAACAACGAATGTATAAGAAACGTTACAAATGATCCGATCGTACAGGAGAATTATGAGCCTATTCCTTGCGGAAAACAATGGGATGTTAGTGTGATTCCGTTGAACAGTGACATACCACTTTTTCCCGTGATGATGAAATCCATAACTTTATGAATACTGAAGTAATTTTTGGCATCATTACAGCATTCTCACTGTAAGTGAAATATGTGAAGGGCGCTGCTATACCAGCTTAGAACTTTGGATACATTTCTTAACCAATAGGTCTTTGTTTTGTTTATTTTGGAATACAATTTGATTCAGTATGTAAGTACCCAAACTGTACTGTAAATATCCTTTTGAATACGAAAACACTCCACTTTCGCTGTGATAAACGCCTTTTCCAGCCGTGGAAACATAAGAGGAAAGTATACCGGAGAGTTAAGAGAAGTGCCTTACCAGATTTTTTTTTTGAGGAATCTCACCTTTTTTCCTGTACAAAGATCGGTAAATTCTATAATTCAAGAGAACTAACTAATGATAGCGACCATCAACAGTCATGGATTGGTCTAGGTTTTAGCAGGTAGTGTTTGTATATTATTATGAGGCACGTCAGTAATGTAATTATTTTGATATTTTGCCTATTCAAACTGCATGAACTTTATTTGTACATCGACATACGAACCGGGTGAAGCTTTATAACAGTGGTTTCACACTTGAGGTCCATAGGGCCGCGAGGGAGTAGGTGAATCCTCGTCAGGGTACGCGGGAAAGAATTCGAGTAGGGAAAGGTTTATTGCTATTGAGATGTTTTATTACAGTGAAAGGGGTTGGCGTGAGAGGAAGACCACCTGTGACATTGGGAAATAGATTGGAAGCCTGAGTGGAATAGCGTATGCGAGAGAGGCATGTAAGGACGGGTATAAGTGGAGAGGATGAGCATGGGGTGCACAATAAATTTTGCCGGGGTTACCGGCATAAATCAATCAACCTTTTTGCCGTGGCCAGCCCTTTGATGGGAGTTACCGGAGGGAACCGCCGTCATAGATAGAGACAGATGGAGCTGTTTTGATTATGCAGAACACAACTTTTGGCAAATAAGATTTGCTAAAAGTTCCATGGTTTTGGCAAGAACCTTTTCGAATCATAGAACAGTCTTACATGTGGATTCAGTAAGGATTTGATTGTTCTACCCCTCACCACCCATCACCGTCCGATGATCAAATTGCAACTGACGGATGATCTGTCTCCAGTCAGGGTCACCACATGTTCATATTTGTAATATGACAAGCCAAAGTAAAGACTTTTAAGATAAAGAAAGAAAAAACAAACTATGGTTTACGTATTACGAACTGGGATCTGAGGTAAAGTAACGGAAAAAAAAAAACCGCGAGTTTCACGTATTGATAGAGCTGTAATTATTTACGCCACCGAGTTCCCAACTATTCAAAGCAGTGAACATGTCAACAATGGCTAACAAGTCGCAGCATTCAAGCGTTATTTGTAGATAAAAGCAAGGTGACAAATCCTCGTCTGATCTTTTACAAAGAGCAGAACCAATAACCTTATCCGATGCTACAATATACACTAGTTACAGTGAAACAAGTTAAAATATGCTGCAGCTGTATTCCTTCCTGTGTTTCTGTTTATCTAGTCATGTTTCAGATTATATTCGATATTTGTTATCAATTCTTCAATTGTTGAACCTGTAACCCTACCCATTGCTCCATTTAATACCTGTTATGGTCTGTGTTAAAATATCAAATGTTTTCAGCCAGCATATTGCTTGCCTGTGTTAATGCCTGCTGTATTTGAGTGCAAAGCGCTAAAAATGATAGTTATTTATAATGCATCAAACTATTTAAACATTATATTCAAACTCGGCTGCACTTGTTGACCAGTATGTATATTTGAAAAAAACAATAATAAAACCTTTAGTCGTACCTTTCACGCGTTATTTTTTCAAATAACTGTTTCCTCTCTGATACTGTGACAATATGATAAGGCTTTTGGTACTTGTAAAAAGATGTTCACATTGATTATCTATCTATCCACCTTTCTCTCTCTTTCTCTAGTGATGGCTGTTTTTCGAGATGTGACGCCAGTTTACTAATAAAAATAAAATAAAAGGATATAACAGAATGGAGATTGTAAGGTTAATGAAAATGAATAGGTTTTGATAAAAGGTAAGGAAAACTCAATGCGAAAAGTGCACTCGCATCTTCAGTAATATATGCATCAATATCCTTGAAACAGCCATTTAATTCTTTAAAGCGTTCCTTGCAAACTACGAATGCTGTTGACAGTTATAGCGTATACACAAAAGAGTTTGTAGGATTAAGTATGAAAAGAATAAATATATTTAAATATATTTCAAAAGAAAAAAAAATAATGACAATAGTATCCACTTACAATTTAGTTTACAACTCGTTTAGTAGATGGCGCTATTATAGAAGTATCTGGCATGTGTTTGGCTCACAATAATTTCTGCTCGTTACAGGAGAGTCTTCCTATCTTAATTTTATGATCTTTGGGCCAATGAGCTTGAAATGAAAAGTTACGTCACGAACAGCCTATTCTCTGGGCCAATGACCGTTCATTTTTCATTATTCAGCCAATCACTGGATTTGTTTCTTATTCCTTCGATAAATATAGAGGCCGAGGATTTGAAGTCAGTCCGCATCAGCCTCTATCCTGTGAGTGACGCTCTGCAAGTGAAGCCTAGGCAATTCAGTGCTTTTTTTTGTTTTTATTTTCTGTTACCAGACGCCATATTATATATGCTGGGTAAGTGTGTGAGGTTAGTTTGCCTTGGTTGATTGAAATCCGATCATTTTTATTTTGTGAGTTTGGGGTACGTAGAATCGAAAGGTTTTCTAGAAAAATTCTTTGAAACGCTGTGTACCAATAATGACGTCGCCGTTACCAATACATTCGTTACCCTTAACTGTTCAGTTGAGATGCTGTTTTTACCCAACAGTTTCCCCTGTAATTTGTCAAGAGCCCTGCCCACTTTATCATAATTTAAAGTCGTTGTTGTAGGAAGAGCTGCACCGAAAACTCCCCACTGTGTATCAGGTCTAGACAGTGTAGGGGAATCCATTGGTACCATTATCGTCAAAATATATCAGCCAGAAGACTTAACATCGGTAAACTGCTGAAAAATGACTAGTGTAAGAAGCTCGGTTTTATGAACAATAAAACTTAGTTACACATACCTGAAGACCATCAAGCATGAGTCTTAAGAGTTTAGGTGTTAAACTAGTGGTCAGACGCGCAGGGAAATTGGACCAATCAAGGATAGCTACGACCCCTGCTGCCTGAACAGCTTCGTCTTCAACTAGACGTTCCAGTGTTAACAGGACTGCCTGGTACACAGTCCGCACATCATACCTGAGAAATAGTTAGTCAATATGAACGGGAGCTGAAAAGCAATCAGAAAAATTAATTTATAAAAAACTTGGCATATGGCTGTCAGTGAGCCCGATGGAAGAAGCTCAACTATTGCCTAGTTTAAAATGATGTCCCTGAGTATCATTGCTGAATGTTCATCACTGAGTGTAATGCTTGTAATAGTTAACATGTATGCGTAATAATGCTCAGTGAGACTATAAATACATAAATGGACTCGTATATTTGTAATGGTGTCTGATCCTAAACCTACAACTAATATGTAAATATCGAATTTATTTAAAACAAACACTGAGACAAATATGATTTGTCATGTTCATATTCCCAAGGGCATTGATATAAGGAACTGTAAAAGGCTCCATTCATCAGCATTCCTGTGAAATATTTGTATGATCACAATATACATTATTGATATTTCTATTACAAAATACAATTCCAAGTGTGTTACGCTGAGTAGTTATGACGAGATACATTACTTTGGGTATGAGAACGTGACTGTAAAACATATTTTGTCAGCTGTCGATGCTCTAGCCTGGCCATACTGACTACTCGCAGTGTAAACCCCTTGCAATGGATATGTATTTATTTATTATTAGCCCAAGACGAGTTTCCAGGAAAGATTCCAGGCGTAATCCACTACCCTTCAAAAGCCTTTTACAGCCCAAGGCCGCGCTACTTCGTTTAAGGGAAATCCAGACTTTTGAAGTGGACAGTTCCGGTACGAGACTGTACTTCGTGTTAAAGCCTCACCCAAGGCGACTTTTCACTGTACAACCTGCTGGCGGAGTCCGGTAACACCCGATATATATATATATATATATATATATATATATATATATATATATATATATATATATATATATTACCAGACTACTTGCATAATGTTACATCTCGAGTTAATTGTCACCTTTCGCGACTGGTTGTTATAACTTGACGCAGACAGCCTGAATGACCTTGAAAACCCATGTCAGACCAATCAACCAGACAACTTGTTTTTTTTTTCTTTAAATTATGACGTCTATACTAAAGTTTATAAGTGAATGGTTTACCGTTTATGACAAAAATCAGACACAGCGATATTGGATTTTTTTTATAATTTTTTATAATTACATTCAGATAGCCTCATTTTTGTTGTCCTTTGTTAAAAACTAACATTCACGTATCCATATACGTATATGTATGTAAATTTCTCCGTCAACCATGCTCATACATTAACTCGTAAGACGTAGACCTTGTATGGGTATGTATAATTTCATGAAAACGGTACTTACCTGGAATGGTCCCAGTTGCTTGCCAAGAGGACAATGACTGGCCTCCCACATGGGTCTCTCTCTGCCAGCACTCCTGGGAGGCCATCCAGTAAAGCTGCCTGTATGCCAGTCTCCCCACCGCCGTCACAGTCACCACCGCCGCCACCCCCAACACTCAGTCCACGGAACAGCTCGCGGTGACGCTGTCTGTATTCAAAGTAGCGGCACAAGAGGAGGAAAGCATCTCCCACTCTGAATTTCTTAGCCCTCAGAAAACGTAGCAGGAAGGGATGATCAGTCCTCAGGAATGCTGGATGAAACATATACATGTATATTACTATAAAATGTACGACGCTTCCAAATGTATGCAAATGCTCATGGGTTTAAGTGGGGTTGTGCAACATAATACAACGACGTGTGGTATGAACGATTTCAGGCTCAACATAAATATGGTGTTTTAACAGAACTTATTTCAAGAAAAATAAATTTTTTAATCGGCAGGACACACTAGAACGGGATTCGCTGAGTGTTGCCAGGGGGGGGGGGGGGGTCACTTACCAACGTCTGGTCTGGTAGGGAGAAGAGCATGTAGCTGCTGTATTGCGTGGTTCGTGTCGGGAAGAGGTGCCAAGTCTTCCTTTGTTCTCTCCTCCAGGCCCAGCTCTTCGCAGCTGTAGGGCGCTGGCATGTGTCTGCCCCACGGACCGTTCAGGTCACACACGTCCATCTCGGGAGGCGCCGTCTTGAGCGCTCCCCTGAGTGCAGCCCTAAGCAGCTTGGCTGAGTGGTAACTGCTTATAACAGGTCAGTCTCCTTGTTAGCCTCACCTGCCGGGATCCCTCCTCCCTTGGATTTTTCTTGGTATTACGTGCTTCCAATTTCTGCTTTCGATGTACACTGCGTTGCTCCTTAATATGTAGCAACAAAAGGCGTTTTAGCCTTTGCGTTCACCCAGCTTACCTGCGGATTGGGGAAAAAATGATTATGAAACAAATAGTTAATAAAACGGACAACGAAGAAAAACGAAAATCTGGGTGCATTGCAAGTTGAACTTATTTATTGTATTTCATGGCACAGTTTCGAGTGTTCGATTCTTCTGACACACAGAATCAAATTTTGCCGATGTACTGTTATATCTTACTTATCCACTGAAAGGAAAAAAAAAAAAAACTAAAATCATTCTACACACGCATAAGCGCATTATAACCAGATGTATATTGAAGTGATTATAACATTTTAAATGCAGCACGCAAAACAGTACGTGCAAAAATTCCAAATACTCACTCGAGAAAATACTTAAATAGTAATTTTGACTTTTATTTGGTGGACAAGTTGTGAGAATTACTTTAAATTAAAACCCGCACGTCTACAGGTGTTCTGCCCAGTGATACAGTCGTGACTTAAGTATAAACGCAAGCCTTTAAAAAAAAAAAGCAGTGCAGTATTGTACTTCATTCGTTTTTTTAGGGGGAGATTAACTACTTGTATCGGATCAGCACGTTATCACAACTGCGCTATATTTCGGCAGACAGTATACTGATGAGAAGGAACCACACCCCCCTCCCCACAGTCACAGTTATGTAAAGACCCTGATTGTCGTTTCTCTGTCCCGTGCACCTCATTTGTAGCCTTTTTACTGATTTCTCCGGAGAGAATATTATTTCCGTGATTCCACACGATGCGTTGTACCGGTGTACACGGATGTGTAGTCCACTGTGATGTTCCCTTTACCCAGTGATGGGAAAAACTTTAGTAATCAGGATCAGCTGGGAAGGGAATCCCATCGAGTATAATGATTAATCCGACGACACACGGTGCCCTGTGCTCCTGGCTGCAGCCAGTGTGTGGCGGTGTGCTGGTCTGGGTCACACTACTGTTGTTCCCATAACCTCACCCGAAGTCGCCCCCACAGACAGTCATGGATGTCGATCGGTAGGAGACGGGAGGGACACACACCCCACTTTTTCTTTTCTTCGTTAGATGAACAGCGTATGCAATGTCCCTCCCCTCGTTTGGCTCTTGTTCATCAATGCTTTGCGAAATGCTACATTGGTAAAACCTCTTGTTAGACCTCCCCAGTGGTCCTAAGGCGGGCTGATTCCTTGGCTCCAAGGCTGGCGCTGGCTGGGCGCTCGCAGTTAAATACTTAACTGCAGGAAAGGCGCCCCACACCCCCGACACGATTGACGTCCAGGCGTGCGAGCGCGCGCGCGCGCGACAGTTTACCAGGGAGAGCCTGGGAGGATGAATGAGGTTCGTCTGTTGTCGACGACTTTACCCAGCAGAACTCGACCAGTTCATCTACCACGTCTCGGCCCCATATACTACAGGACTTGACAGCCCCTTTCCATCTGAATTCTGCGACCCCAGTCAGCACGACGATGCAGACCGATTGCACGATATTATCCGTGACATTTGACGCTGTCAAACCCAAACATAATAACTTGTTCAGTTAAAAACATTGAACATAAAATTGTTCCGCGACACGCGAGACCTGGCGACACAGCAGTACTCAACAGCCTCATTGAGATGCAGGGCAGAGTCCGACCTAATGGTCCTGGAAGGCCGCATCTGTCACTGGTGGGCGGCACCGTGTAGCAGCCGCAGACGAGCGGGGAGCAGCACCAGGTGGACGGAAGGGCAGGAGGAACAAGACGGCAGCAGAAGTGGCGGCAGGACAGATGAGCAAAAGATGCAGACGTCGACCCGGGCTGAGGATAACTATTGACCTGAGAGTAGGCGAGGAGGTGCTTGTAACATATGAGGAATGTGCCTGACCTGACCACAAATGACACGTGTGACCAACTGACGCGTAGGCCAGGCAGGTGTAAGAGGATCCCGTCCACCTGATCCGCCGCAGCTGACACAGCAGTCGGCAAGACGTGACTCACGAGGTATAAATATCTTCAGACTCCATCATTACGTGGGGCAAGTGTCCGTCTGTGGCTCCTACATCCATCATGGGCAAGTGACCCCTTTGGCTCCATCACGTGGGGCATGTATCCAACGGTGTCTCTCATCACACGGGGCAAGTGTCCGTCTGTGGCTCCTCCAACCATTATGGGCAAGTGACCCCTTTGGCTCCATCACGTGGGGCAAGTATCCAACGGTGTCTCTCATCACACGGGGCAAGTGTCCGTCTGTGGCTACATCATCACGTGGGGCAAGTATCCAACTGTGTCTTATCACACGGGGCAAGTGTCCGTCTGTGGCTCCTTCACGTGGGGAAAGCAGGAAGTGGGAAGAGGTGTGTATAGGAAGGGTTGGGAGGGGGAGGTGTGGAGTCGGGTAAGAGCGGTGGAGGAGGCAATTCTAAGGCCCACGGCCAGGGACGTGAACAGGACTACACTGAAGAAGACAGACAAGCAAATTGTACAGGCCGGAGCGGCGAGGACTTGCGTAAAAACGTGGGAAATGGGTACAATGACGAAGAACACGACGAAACGAGATTTTAGGCTTGATTTTTGCTGCAATTGCGGTTAATTTATTGTGCACTCCTAACCATCTTTTGGGCGGTGGCACATGAGGATACGCAGTGCACCAAAGGCCTAGGGACTAGTGGCTTCAGTGGTTGAAATACATCACAGGTTACATCAGGAGGAACGTGTTAACATGGTTTGGGTAACAATGAATGATTTGGCAAATTACATAAGATTACAAGAGTTGAACAACAGTGATCAGATTACGTATCTGGCTGAATGAGAGATGTTTACAATAAGCAAAGTTTTGATACTTCACAAATATCCAAGGTAGAATATTAGGTATGAAATGTAGAATATTTTGTATGAAATGTTTGCACATATCTTGTTGCAATATTTGGCACGTATGATCTCTGGACTCTGATTTTACAACAGTCAAGGATGTAATGCTCAAAGGTGTGAGCATCACTCATGTTGGTGAAGTTTACATTTAGTTTGTTCACTATCAACAGGAGGGGCAAACTCGCATGGATATCTGTGGCTACACGAAGTCGGGCGACCACAACATCGAGGTGTGTACTAATCCTGTTGGTGGAACCGTATGTATATGGATCTTTTTTGCATGATACTGTGGTGGTAGATGGACCAAGCCTAAAAGATTTTCTTCCATGTTCTTTTTAAATGATTGCTTCAAGGCTAATCGCACGTAGACCCAGGGAGGTAATCAACTTCATCCTTCAAGGTTTGGTTGGTTCATTAGCCTTATTATGTATTCTTAGCCTAATATGGGATGGAACCCTGAGAAAGTGGATTCTAACACCAGCTTGAGTGATTTTGTTACGCCTGTGTCGTGCTTGAGACACAAACACATTACAGTCGTAATGAAGCGAGTATAACCTGGTTAATGATGAAAGAGAATCACTTGCAGTAAGACTTTCCAAGATATTTAAGGGCCATAAGGAGAGCAATTAGTTCCCTTTGGAGTGTGGATGACTAGTTATTGACCCCGAGTCCCTGGTTAGAGTAAAAACCGTGAGTACGCCAAGGCGCTAGTTACTGGGAGAGAGGGAGGGTTCAGGTGAGGTAACGGACAAGAGGGAAAGAGGAAATGATGACCCATGCTAGTTACAGCAGGGGTAAGGGGAGGGAGAGCTCAGGTGGGGTACCGGGAAGGAGGGAGGCTGGCTGAGTCCGTGCAAGTTAACAGACAGGAAGGCTGGAGTACGTGTACGGGCGAAAGGGAGAGGCAGGAGCAGGTTACCTGGTGAATACCACAGCGGCTAAGTCTTACTCTGGGAAGGTTCAGTGAGATCAGCCATTTATTGTCAACTGTGAGAATCCTTCCCGATCCTCGGTATGAGGCAGGCAGCCCCGACTCTTGTGTTCCACCCAGTAATTTACTGTATTATATATATATATATATATATATATATATATATATATATATATATATATATATATATATATATATATATATTTTTTTTTTTTTTTTTTTTTTTTTTCTTATACTTTGTCGCTGTCTCCCGCGTTTGCGAGGTAGCGCAAGGAAACAGACGAAAGAAATGGCCCAACCCCCCCCCCCCCATACACATGTATATACATACGGCCACACACGCAAATATACATACCTACACAGCTTTCCATGGTTTACCCCAGACGCTTCACATGCCTTGATTCAATCCACTGACAGCACCTCAACCCCGGTATACCACATCGCTCCAATTCACTCTATTCCTTGCCCTCCTTTCACCCTCCTGCATGTTCAGGCCCCGATCACACAAAATCTTTTTCACTCCATCTTTCCACCTCCAATTTGGTCTCCCTCTTCTCCTTGCTCCCTCCACCTCCGACACATATATCCTCTTGGTCAATCTTTCCTCACTCATCCTCTCCATGTGCCCAAACCACTTCAAAACACCCTCTTCTGCTCTCTCAACCACGCTCTTTTTATTTCCACACATCTCTCTTACCCTTACGTTACTCACTCGATCAAACCACCTCACACCACACATTGTCCTCAAACATCTCATTTCCAGCACATCCATCCTCCTGCGCACAACTCTATCCATAGCCCACGCCTCGCAACCATACAACATTGTTGGAACCACTATTCCTTCAAACATACCCATTTTTGCTTTCCGAGATAATGTTCTCGACTTCCACACATTCTTCAAGGCCCCCAGAATTTTCGCCCCCTCCCCCACCCTATGATCCACTTCCGCTTCCATGGTTCCATCCGCTGCCAGATCCACTCCCAGATATCTAAAACACTTCACTTCCTCCAGTTTTTCTCCATTCAAACTCACCTCCCAATTGACTTGACCCTCAACCCTACTGTACCTAATAACCTTGCTCTTATTCACATTTACTCTTAACTTTCTTCTTCCACACACTTTACCAAACTCAGTCACCAGCTTCTGCAGTTTCTCACATGAATCAGCCACCAGCGCTGTATCATCAGCGAACAACAACTGACTCACTTCCCAAGCTCTCTCATCCCCAACAGACTTCATACTTGCCCCTCTTTCCAAAACTCTTGCATTTACCTCCCTAACAACCCCATCCATAAACAAATTAAACAACCATGGAGACATCACACACCCCTGCCGCAAACCTACATTCACTGAGAACCAATCACTTTCCTCTCTTCCTCCACGTACACATGCCTTACATCCTCGATAAAAACTTTTCACTGCTTCTAACAACTTTCCTCCCACACCATATATTCTTAATACCTTCCACAGAGTATCTCTATCAACTCTATCATATGCCTTCTCCAGATATATATATATATATATATATATATATATATATATATATATATATATATATATATATATATATATATATATATATATATATATATATATATATATATATATATATATATATATACACAGAGGTGGTAGTTTTTAGTGTTAGCGAGGCAGGCCCAGGAATGGAACGGACGAAGAAAAGGCCTCGTTCACTCGCACATATTCTCTGTATATAGTTTCCTGTACAGTGTTTGCGTGCAGACTGCGCTCAAATTTGCTTCAGAATAAATTCCCGTTTCATTCGAGCAATGTTACAGCTACAGGAGGACGCGTCAATATTCTGTTGTTATTTGAAAGCAGCTTTAGCGCGAGTCCCAGAATATGGCTGTGTATGTTGTTTGTCAGCACGGATGAAAGCACAGATGATATTAAGTAGTCATTGTCAACTCTGCCCAGGATACGAGGCTAAACATTGGTAATTATCGAACGAGCGAGTCTTCAACGTTCCTCGGGGTGGCCTCAACCCCCCTCCCCCCCACCTTTACTGAGTGCAAGTTTGGCTAAAGCATCAACTTTGTCATGCTCACGGAGGCCTGTATGAGAGGGAATCCATAACCATTTGATTTGAATCCCCCGAGCAATTATGTCTTGAGTATTCGTGTCTGGCTTCAGCGACCAGCATGTCGCATTCTGATCTCGGGATGTTAAGGGCAAGTGGGGGGGGAGATAAAGAATCGGTGATAATTGAACTGTCTGTGGCAGTGTTTTCTACCTGCTCAAGGGCGATAAGTATGGCGAACAATTCGGTTTGTGGAGTAGACAGACGCCCAGCTGTGTATTCTAACACTTATCTCTTACTATATTACCATTGGGCATGATCACAGTGGCAGCACATTGCCTGCCCTCCCAGTGGCAAGAACCGTCAGTATAGATGCACTGGGTTATGTTATACCGACTGCCGGTTTTCTGACAACCCCTGCACGGTCACCTACTGGTGCAGATATAACCCTCAAGTTATTAATTTCACTGACGGGAAGTGTAATGGTGTTGGAACGTGGTGTAAGATGGGACCGGCTATGTCGGTGTCCATTGGCTGTACTGAGAAAGGGGCATTTCCAGGCGACACCGTGTCGATGGAAGGGAGGTGATGCAAGGCCCCCTCCAGGTTGGATTCGCCACAAGGAAGGTGACACACACAGTGTCTCTTGGCAAGTGGCGATTCTTACTTACGTGGTGCATACTCATCGTTCGTACAAGACCTGCTCATCTGGCGCATACCGTTCGCACAAGACCTGCTCACCGTTTGCGTAAGTCAATTTTGGCACGAGTATTATGACTAGCGAGGGAGGGTTGGTCCCACAGGTGGGGTAATGAGACTAGAGAGCCAGGAGGTGGGCGGACTCCGGTGATGTAACAGGTTGGAGGGCTCCAGTGAGAGCTGGAGGGCTGCAGTGAGGGCTGGAGGGAGGGAGGGAGGGAGGGAAGTTTCATGAGTGGGAACTGGTTTAGGTGCTCTTGGTACAGGGGAGGGGGGGAGGGAGGGAGGGAAGACTTCAGTATGGCAACAGGTTGGAGGGCTGGTGTTAGGACAGGGCGTACCACCGGTAGGGCTTCCTCACGACTGGCCAGCAGCACCGTCCTCCGGGATCACCCGTCTCATCATTTCACTCCAAGAATTTCCTCCCGGTCGGCTCTCTCACCGGGCCTCATCTTCATTGTCTCTCACGCACACACACACACACACACACATATATATATATATATATATATATATATATATATATATATATATATATATATATATATATATATATATATATATATATACATATTTAATTGCTAGGTAGTATGAGCGGAATGGATGCCGCTGGTGTGTGAGGCTTATTCAGTATGTAGGTTAGTGCGCTACAGCTTGGTCGTCCTTGTCCGTGATAATGCTGGGCCTGGAGCGTGGCCCTGCCTACATACATCACACGAGTGTTCACGTGTGCAGGGAACATTACGGCTCGGAAAGTTGGAGTCTAAATTATTCTAATAACAGACTAGTGGTCATGGCGCGCAGACAGCTAGGCGACTCTCATCTACACCAAGGTGTGTGTGTGTGTGTGTGTGTGTGTGTGTGTGTGTGTGTGTGTGTACGGAGGGGCGTCCCGACAGGTTATGTGTGTGTGTGTGTGTATGGAGGGCGTCCCGACAGGTGAGTATGTGTACGAGGAAGGCGGCGTTGTGGGTGATGAAGGGCGTGCCGACGGGAGAGAGGGGGTGTAGGTGATGAAGGGCGTGGGAGTGAGGGAGAACGGGAACAGCGCGGCCTTGAGCACTGAGCTGTGAAGGGCAGCATGACTCACCCACGGCACGGCAGCCATGGCCGGCCAGGAGGAGCGGGGGGTGGGACCTGACCTGCCGCTTCTCCACAACAAAGACCCGCCATATTGTAATAATAATAATAATAATAATAATAATAATAATTACAAGGATGATAATAGTGATAAAGGTGATGATAATCGGCTTGTCCACTGAAGCGAACGGCTGAAAACGACGGTGGCGGGGAAAAATATTACCGTTGACAGTGGTTGGGATGAGGCTGTTCCCGGAGCCAGGCCATCCAACGCACGCACGCACGCACGCACACCCTTATGTAATATTCCTCCAGAGCCGGTCGGTCCACGCTGGACAGCCAGCTCTTCACCCTGCAACTTTCTTCATCCGTCCGTGGCCACCAAACCTTCCCTTCCACCGCACCATCACTGACCCAGCTTGGTGTTCTGCACTCCTGTGATGTACGACTCTTCATAGTCGTATGTAATTAGATCATTACCGTAGGCGTTGTCTGGAGGCGATTCAGTCAGTGTGGTGGCCATCTATGGTAATTGTATATGGACGCGGTTATATCTCTATGGTAATGAGCGGGACCCGGATGTTTCTGTGTACCCCTCCCCTGTACGACACACACACACACACACAAACTAAACTGACCCATCTGCCAGTCCGGTGAAGTGCGATCATAACCCACACACACACACACACGCTTGAACCCTCCACAGGAAGCCAACATGGCGGGTATGAAGGCGGGGAAGAGAAAGCCAAGCGGTGGGGGTGGGGGGTGATTGAGCGACACCCCAGGCTGCTGAAGCCGTGACCGTGATGCTTGGGGGGGCGGCGGGCACCGCACCCTCCCCTCCCATCCCCTCCGTCGGCATACCCACAGGTACGGCCGTGGTTGAGGAGGAGCGGCGAGGATGGGTGGGGGGCGTCTGCCATCGCCGACTGACACTGAGTGGCTGGTGTGAATGAAGGAGAATCTTCATTAAGGTCACCGAACTTGAGGAGAGACCGTTAATGTCAGGGCTCCTGCCCCCGGCCTGCCGGCACGGTGAGCGAGGACGCTCATCACACTTTCTAACAGCCATTTTCGGACGTCAATATTGAACACTAGAATAATTCTTCCTCGCTCGGCTGATGCCATACGTGCTGATGATTTCATCTGGCTTAGATAGACAATGTTGAGAACGGTTATCTCGTTCTTGGCCTCACACGATTGAAACTACATCTCCCTTGAACACCACCAACTGTTGTTACCAACCTGAGTTTCGTAGAGAGTGGATGTAGGCCATCCTCCTGTGTGTGTACGCCAGGGAACATCAATTATCCTCCGTACATACCTAACGCTCCTGCGGGTCTGGGTGCTACCATCGATGTTCCTCAGAAATACAAGGACCAAATCGAGCAGAATCCTGCCCCTGTACGGCCACTCTTACGTTCTCTAGTCGTGTTTTTGTTTTTCCCTGGTGACTGTATGGGTTGTGTGCATTGTGTGATCAGAAATGGGAAGTGGTGAGAGGAGTTCTTGTTGTGGACTACAGGTGGCCCTTGAAATGACATTCTCAATCCTGTCTTTCAAAATGTGAACCGAAGCCTGTGTGGGTACGTTGCGTCATGGTATTTCGGTCATACAATCTTTTTCTTCGCTACAGGACTCTGATGCGACTTTCAAACGACTTGACTTCTCGCTTCTATTTGATGTTCATCAGCGACTACAGGATGCCTCCATCACTAGGAAAGTCCTCCTGGATGTGACCCATCTTTGTGACGTTAATCCTTACCTCTAGTTCAGAGACGCTTGCATCATCTACCCTCAGCTGATGTGTGTGTAAGGGAGGCAAGCCCTGCCTCTCTCTCATACAGCCCCTCCCAAGCACTTCCTCTTCACTTAACGTTGGAAAATTCTTTTGGAATCTGATCAAATTTTCTAGATTCCTCAGGTCGACAGTGGTAGAAGATGGAGTTTGCTTTTGTTTAACCTTTTGTTTAACCACTTGAATTACCAGCACCACAAGTTGCTGCGTGGGCAGGACATTGCAGGTACTCGCCAAACCTCAGCGTTTAGTTATATACAAATAAGGATAAACTCGAGGCATTTAACTGGGGTGGGCTGAGTTCCGCACGTACTCAAAGCACAGTGCAGGATGGGTCGGTACCAGTATACGTGGACAGTAGAGCAATACAAAGATTACATCACAAGGGTGGACTAAGGACCTTGTGCATTCAGTACAGACACTCGCACATTACTGGGTCAGTACCCACATATAGACAGGTGACACACGAGTCGAGTGACACGGTTGGGCTGAGGGTCTCATGTATTCAGAACACAGACACAGACATAACAGGCTCAGTCACCACCTGCGTTTTGTGTGATTGCTCTTTGTTTCTTACGGAGAGTTTTATACACACGTGTTGCCCATCCCTTAACCTTTTATATTCGTGCCATGTCTTTACTCATATTTATGTATGTCTTTACACACACCCAAGCCAGATATCTGTTTATCGACCATCCCCAAGGGAAGGACGAACACGGGTTGGGTGTATGCCGAATGCCTCTACCAGGAATGAAAGCTGTGTGGGGTCGACCCTGGCCGCTCTCGAGGTGACTCTCAACTCTACACCCCGAAGATAAGTCGGATCATTAGGGTTAGCGTACATGTACAGTTGAGAAGTCTAAGGCATTTCACATAGCATGAGGTCTACAGTTGATTACGTAGAGGTTCCTACGGTTGGAAAGCTTAGGTACAGAAGTGTCACATCCTCAAGGATGTGGGTATAAATAAGTACGTAAATTATGGGACCTGGAGGCCTGAAGGATGGGCATGGGGCAAGCTCCTATGTGGTGCTGGAGGCGAAGCCCATGACCACACTTTGTTGGGAGTCCCACTCCTGGCGAGGGAAGGCGCCTTTCCAACCCACTGCTGTCGTGATCTGCGGCATGATACTGCATGACGAGACTACCAGGCTCATGAACCAGTGCGTCATCCCTCACGTCAAGCTGCGCCTTCGCTACCTTATCGAGACCGCCATCAGTGGCCGAGTGTGGTGTGTGTGTGTGTGTGTGTGTTTGCGCTCTCTTCCTGGGAGGCTGTGTCCACAGCTCCTGCTCCACACACACACACACACACCAGACGCCGCGCAGTTCACCAACCTTTCTCTCGTGTCGTGCTCACCAACCAGTCAGGCAGCCAAGTTGATACACAGTTCCCTTCATAACACCAGTGTTGCTACACATCCTTATGGTGTAGGTGATACACACAAGAGCTTTAGGTATGATTCGACAGCTTCCAAACCGGATGGAGGTTAACATGTACTGTATGCCAAGCTTACGTCTTAATTCCAAGCTAAGATTCGTCTTGGTAATCCTTAACCTCGTCAAAGAAAGCATTATTCTCTCGCATATATATATATATATATATATATATATATATATATATATATATATATATATATATATATATATATATATTTTATCCCTGGGGATAGGGGAGAAAGAATACTTCCCACGTATTTCCTGCGTGTCGTAGAAGGCGACTAAAAGGAGAGGGAGCGGGGGGCTGGAAATCCTCCCCTCTCGCCTTTTTTTTTTTTTTAATTTTCCAAAAGAAGGAACAGAGAAGGGGGCCAGGTGAGGATATTCCCTCAAAGGCCCAGTCCTCTGTTCTTAACGCTACCTCGCTAACGCGGGAAATGGCGAATAGTATGAAAAAAAAAAAAATATATATATATATGTATATATATATATATCACAGGGACCACTTTACTCCGGAGTTAAATTCTAAATATTTCGTAACAACACCCGACACTCTAGTGTGGCCAGATGTCCGTGACGGGAGGCCCCTCGGGGCAGGTTGAATGAATGACGTCAGTGTGGAACCTTCAAAAATAACCGGCTCATTCCACGTTCGGCTTCGCGGACGTTTCAAGATGGGCAGGATTTCCACCCGAAGGCCGTGCACACAGTCCACTGGCGGCGACCTTGTATTGTGACCCTCCCTCCCCCCCTTCACTGACCTGACCTGCTGGGCCTCTGGCACAGACGACACATGATGCTGGTCGACGAAACTTGTGGACATCAAGGAGGAACGGTTTACCATCATGAGTCTGGCAGGGTGGCCAGACCTGCTCGAGGTTGACCAACAGGTCACGGGCTTCGCTGGTTCACTCCTCCCGAATCCTGCATGTTTCAGAAGAACGGTATAAAAAAAAAAAGAATGGTTCATGACCTGAAACATTGAGCCATGGGCATATTTGCCATCCGGCGTTTAGCCACCGTGGTGGAAATGACCCGGCACAGCGGGATGACCTGACCCCATGAACCCGCCGTGAACTCCCGACCTAATAACAACCGTCATCAACATTAGTCACGTAATCAAACCTGCTCCAGCTCGGGGGGTAACACCCACGTCGGAAACCAACAGGTGTGTCCAGGTTTCGACGTGGACGAGGACGTAACAATGTTGTGCGCCGCTAAGCCGTAGCAAATAAAAGACAAAAAAAAAAAGAAAACATGAATACTAAAAAAGAAACAAGAAAGAAAAAAAACGCCTGTGTTTTCCCCGCCATCATAATCCACCGCTTTTTATGTGCATGAGACATTAATCGCACAACCCTGGGCTCTGCGTCAGAACACTGCGGAAAGCTGCTCAAGATAACATTCTTCGTCCTACTACCTCGTCCTGCTGGTATGAATCGACCTTAACGGGGAGTGTTCGGTGGCGTGTGTGTGTGTCGTGCAGGACGGAAGGTGGTGGTGTGGGTCGTCTCGTTTCTTGCAGGTCGTACTTGTACGTCATGTTGTGGTGTACTTGTCGTGTGTCGTATTTGTCGTGATGTGGCAGGGTGAAGCCGGTGAGGCGGGGGCGGTGCCCCCCCCCCCCCCCACACACACACACCCCTGCAAGGAGAGAGAGAGAGGGGGAGAGGAAGGTGTCCACGTTACGTCATGCTCTGCACACCACAACCTCTCTCTCCCTCCACATTTTCAACACAAACTTTCATTGTATCTCCATCAGCGTGCCTGATCGCAGAGGTTCCGAACCCAGAGGAATTTATTCCATCATCAAGTACGGGTCACATGGATGGTAGTCAAGCCGTAACTATGACCTTAAAGCCTTCCCATGTACAGTAGTTATACATCAGACCTGTATCCTTCCCATGTACAGTAGTTATACATCAGACCTGTATCCTTCCCATGTACAGTAGTTATACATCAGACCTGTATCCTTCCCATGTACAGTAGTTATACATCAGACCTGTATCCTTCCCATGTACAGTAGTTATACATCAGACCTGTATCCTTCCCATGTACAGTAGTTATACATCAGACCTGTATCCTTCCCATGTACAGTAGTTATACATCAGACCTGTATCCTTCCCATGTACAGTAGTTATACATTAGACCTGTATCCTTCCCATGTACAGTAGTTATACATCAGACCTGTATCCTTCCCATGTACAGTAGTTATACATCAGACCTGTATCCTTCCCATGTACAGTAGTCATACATCAGACCTGTATCACTTCACCTGCACAGATAAATAAATGCTACAACTTAAAGAACTCGTCAGAGGTCACCAGACACGGGAGAAACCTCTTACATTTTTAATACCGGCGCAGTAGCTCTTTCTCCCCGCCCCTCTTTCCTCCCCTTGTCTCCTCCTCTGGCTCTCCCTTTCCCTTCACTTACCCTCCCCTTACCATCACTCCGCCTCTCTCTCTCTCTCTCTCTCTCTCTCTCTCTCTCTCTCTCTCTCTCTCTCTCTCTCTCTCTCTCTCTCTTCCGTTCCCCTTTCCTCTTGACAACCTTGCGCGTAGTCCCCGTCCTGCTCTCGACAAATCTTTCGTCCCTCCATCTCTTCGAGCGTCCCTGAGGTAAACACGTACCACACAGCTCCTCACGGCTGGACCCGAGACACCAACCAGTTGAGCACATCTGGTTGGTGTCTGTATGTGTCAACTATATGTGTACACAGAAACTGATGGAAAATCCAGAAATGTTCCCCTAAATCATCTGCCGCCAGCAGACGTATGGATTAATTCGGCTTCACACGGCTGATCATATCTTGAAATGTGCCTCGTACTTACGTGTATCCATACAACTGTGTAGTATCTCGTGATTGTTTGTGGTATCTCGCTACCATCTGATTCATGATTAGAGGCGACCACCATAACCTGCTAAGGTGGCGGATTTTCACAAATAAGCGCCAAACAAAGAAAACGACGCGACGACGACAGACGCAGGGACCAGTGTTGCTGGCTCTCAGTGTAGCATGTATGTTTGTTGTGTATGTTTATGTATTGGTGCACGTCACCACGGCGGTGTGTTAGCAAGGTGCCAGAGGAGCGGTGGTGCTGGTGGTGGCGGCGCTGGACAGAGCACTCCGCCCTTACCACCCTGGGCCTGGACTTGGCCAACATTCACCACAGCTCTTCCCCCCTCACGTTACACTGTGCAGTCATAGTAGCCTGGCCCACTCCCACCACACGAACACCAAAACAATATTGAGCTCGCTCAACTGTTAAACAAAGAGTCGTACCCTGAGGGTGTATTATTCCTGCTATAACTGTAATTCCTAATAATGATGACGCTTATTGTGCACACTGTGCCATTATCTATTCGTATACTAAGGAGAGAGTTGTACTCTCGTGGGGCCCCATCGAATTTTCTTTACCGTCGATATACATACAATTTCATATCTTACTGCACTGCAATCATCCACCATCCTAACACTAAAATGATACTTCCTAACACCTTTCCTCTGTGTGTGTGTGTGTGTGTGTGTGTTTGTGTGTGTGAGCCTTATCGAATTACAGTTGTCAGACGTTGGAACAATCTATTTCCTTCTTCTGGTGCTTATCAGTTGACTCAAGAACCCGTGGAAGAGCGGATGGGAACGAATTTTACTCAGTTTGATGTTCGAGGTGACTGCTGTTTCCACCTTGACAAGAAGTCCGATTACCCCCCTTCCCCGAGAAGATAAACTGAAGTACGAGTATTGTAGTGAGGGCTTGTGGTGAGGAATATCTTTGTTGTACGATACATGGGTCTCGCGGAGACCACGTAGGGACGTGCCGGTCGCCAGGTACTTGTCATGGGCATATCTCCATCTTGGGCGCTGGGGACAACCTTGGCACATTACGAGATGTGATGATGGCGGGCCGAAGAAGAGCCAGAGCGCAATTTTACCGTCAGACACGTAGCGGCACAAGACCTACGCACTGGACCATTGTGGACAACTATAAACAAAACCTCGAGTGCTCTGATCCACCAATGTTTTTAGGACGTGTAAAAGACACTGACTTTGATGCCAATAATCTAAATGTACTTTGCTGAGGCACTGTATATATGTTTTGTGTTACTAAGCCGATTTACTTCTATCCGAGCTTCACCGAGTCTAATGCAACTGACCAGTCGATTAGCGTGCACTTCCACTTTCACGTTTTATGTATACTGGCATCGACCGAGTCAGGGCGCAGGTGTGACAGCGGACTGAAAAAAGAAGGCACGTAACAGTGGACCAATATGGCTATGCTCGTACACCTTGTTGAGCATGAGCTGATACACTGCTGTACCATGTAAATGATGTGACACTGTATCAGTTTCTGTCCAGTAACCTGTAATAACAATAAACGAAATTATATGTATTCAAGCACACAAGTAAAAGTGTGAAAACAGCTCTCGGTAAAAAGACACGTAAATAAAGTTTGGCCACAATACAGTTAATTATCAATCACAACACCCGCTCGACCATTCACGTTGCAGACCCCTCGCTGGCGCTCTCGTCCTCTGCCACTCGAACAAAGCAAGCACTCTGGTTGGCCCTATGGTTTAATGCATGGTTTATCAGGGGAACGGTTCGGTCAATGACGCGCGCGGGTTTATGTAGGGTTAGTTGTACAAGTTAGAGCTTCCAGGGCCTCTCGCCAACCAGCAGTTCTGATGTAGTCGGTAGAGGTAGAGGTGGTGGTGGATTGTGAGGGGGGACAGAGGAGGTCGTGACCGGGGTATGCCTGTAACTGTAACTTAGCGCCACGATGACCTTATGTAGTATGTTGAGTATTTCCTGTAACCGGGATGGCTGAAGTGTGAGGCATGAGTAAAGGGGTCTGGGTGGCGCGAGGTCAAGCTTGCTGCTAACACCAGTCGTTGGATGAGGCCGTGTTCTCATGTTATAACCCCAGGTGTGTAAGATGAAATGATGGAGTCTAAACAGTGGATTAACACGGGTTAAACTAGTACAGGATGGAACGGGGAGGGTGTTGTCTTCAGGGAAGACACATGAACGAACATGTGCGTAGTTCGGGTCCTCCATATATGGTAACGTACAGGTGAGTAATGGTGACGTCATCCACCACCAGCAGTCTGCCACCACAGGGCTCTCCTTCCTCCCATCCCCTCCCGGCAGCATCACTCTCCCCTCCCTCCCCATTCCCCAGCTTTTGGGGCGGGGGAGACAGAAGCCTCACACCCCACCCTCCTCCCCCCTCTCGCACACCACACTCCGCGTGGGCCAGATTAGCGGGGTCTGTCACAGAGCGTGACAACCCCCGTTAATCACCCCCACGACACTCGTCGATCATCGTTAACCGCTGCCTTATAGCCACCTCCCCTCCTTACCCCTACACCTAAAGTGACTATTGAGCCGGTCAGCGAGCCAGTCACCCGCAGGGATGACCCACCCGTCGTGAGTCATGAGTATGGCGGGGTCGGGGCCAGCACTGCTGCTGCCACCCCCCCAACACCACCACCTGGTCGCTGCAGCTGTCACTGCTCTACAGCCAGATGATTACTTATGTTTGAATATCTCATGAAAGAATGTATTTATAATGTAAACATGGGACACTCTCAGCCGGGCTTGTTGTTGTGTAGCAGTCACCGAGACTTGGGGTGGTGGCCTTGTGTGTGTGTCCAAGTGTCTCTCTCTGCCTCTCCCTTCCCCGGGCCTACCGTCATTATCGGTGAAGACTCTCTCTCTCTCTCTCTCTCTCTCTCTCTCTCTCTCTCTCTCTCTCTCTCTCTCTCTCTCTCTCTGTGCATTGTTGCAGGTGTCTGTGCAACGGTGTTCAGAGGAGGCTTGTGCTGTCACAACAGGCAGGGCTATACCGGCCCGGCCCAACCCAACCCAGCCGCAAGGACCGTACACTGTACCCCAGGGATAACCCAGTCCTCTCCAGAACCACCTTGTACCCCAGGGATAACCCATTCCTCTCCAGAACCACCTTGTACCCCAGGGATAACCCAGTCCTCTCCAGAACCACCTTGTACCCCAGGGATAACCCAGTCCTCTCCAGAACCACCTTGTACCCCATGGATAACCCAGTCCTCTCTAGAACCACCTTGTACCCCAGGGATAACCCAGTCCTCTCTAGAACCACCTTCGTACATCGTTGTGTCCTCTCTAGAACCACCTTCGTACATCGTTGTTTATACACGCAAGTCAAGTCGGAATGGTTGCTTTCCACACGTGCAGTAACACTGGTCTCTTCCCTGATTTAGACTTAACGCGCGCACAGTTTTATCATGGCTCCTGACGCAGTCGCGTGTCGCATGTGCTTGTAACATCGGTGAAGTAAAGAGCGTTTTGTGTGTGTGTGTGTGTGTGTTACCAGAGCATCAGCCGCACCCCAGCCCCCCACACTTCCTCCCTCCCCACCCACCCAAGGATAGCAGGACTCCTCCCCACCACCACGCCCGCCCCTCTGCTCGTAAGCTCCTCCCTCATTAAAGGGGGAATAAGATGACAAGACTCGTCTCTGCCGTACTGTGGGTGTGGGCGTGTGACGCATGCGAGGGGAAAGAAATGGAGAACTTAGGGGGGAAAAAAAAGAAGTTACAATCCGCTTTTCCACAGCATGTATTTACCAGTGTCCGGCCCTTCCTTCTGGTACAGCAGACACAATACCTGAGCCTGCGGTGCCGCTGAAGGGAGGCAGGGAGGCGTGAGGAGGCGGGGAGAGGTAAGGTAAGGAGAGGAGAGGGAGGGAGGGAGGGAAAATGGGGAGGTGAGGGAAGGAGATATCAGACGCCACGTTTCAAATTTTATCCAACAAACGAGTTGCCACAAAACGTAATGTGACGAAGGAAGTAGTGTAGTGAGGATGGCCAATAAGAACGGCATGCTGATCCCGTGACAGCCAATCGTAGTTTAAGTTGGATCACTGGGCTCAGGTGTGGGGTTTTAAATTATCAGATGTTCTGATTAAATATAAATCATGAATATGCAATATCAGTACTAGATATATGGCCCGAAAAACTGTTCCCTCCCTACCCCCCTGCCAGGTGCAAGATGAACTTCAGCACCACACCACCACCGCGCTGCCAGACGTGTTGGTGGTAAACGGCCGGTCCCAACACGCGATGCCACACGGCCACCAACACTGTACCAGGCTGCCAGACGTGTGGTGGCACGCGACCCATCACACCATGCTATGCCAGAGGACCTGCAACTGTGTACCGTGCAACCACTCGTGCAAGCGGTTGCTACCAGGTCATATCGTCTGATGCCTGGACGCATTGTTGACGTGTTGCTCCAGGACTGGCGCTCCGATCAGTAAAGACGAAGAGTCTTGTCATTGAACATCACTGCCAGACGACCGGACAACTGCTGCTGCTGAACACGACCATGATACTACGGCACACAACGCTGGAAATGTACGCGACGCTGCCTGACATGTTGAAGTCTCCTGGACAACGACTTCAGTCAGTTGCTGCCTCTTTAAACGCAAGAAACATGAAAGGCATACAGTCGAAACTTAGCGTCGAGGAGGCTGCTACAGAGTGTGCGTAGTAGTAGTAGTATTAACCATGACACTACAGTATCCATCATCATACTGTAATGGATCTGTGGTCAGTATTCTAGTGAGACGCACGACCTTGTCCCGTGACCGCATCACTGACGGACGCCGTCTCTGGAGAGCAAGCACTATGAGAGCACAACACAGGAACATCATGGTGGGAGGGTTACATCCTCCGCCAGCCAGCGTAATGCCATTTAGGATGTACCGCCACCAGGGGTAACGGCGTTATCAGATGGTACCCCCACACGACCGCCAGCCAGACACGAGCCTTTCGGGCGTTGCCTGGTACGTGAAGGCTAACTGCTACACGGAGACTTGACTGACGTCAACGTTGCTGAAAGCGTGTGAGACGGCCCACCAGGTTGTGCTAAAGAGGCGAGCGAGACTTCCTCAGGCCAGTCGCTTGATGATGCTAACCTTCTGACACCTTGGATTTGCAGTACTGTGAAAACCCCCAGGTAAACTGAATACAAAAACACTGGATACAGACCCCCATCTTGGGGTATGATCTGAGTGCTCGACTGCAGAAGAGGAGGGGGCCTCCTACGAGGCGAACACAGACTGGTAGTGTGAGCACACATTGCGGGAGAGAGAGAAAGAGGGAGAGGGGAGAGGTGGGAACGCAGCGCCTGGCCAGTATAATAGCCATGGGACCCTCGCACGGGTCCAGGTGTTGTGTCTGTAGACAAGGACAGCAGGGAATGGGGACGATGCTCGGGACGAATAGGAGGAAGGGGGTGAGGGTGAATGGAAGAACAGGATGACGTGTTACCGCAGGGAGAGTCTAGAGTGGAGCCAGGGGGTCGCCTCGCTCGGTGTGATGGTATAGGAAGAGTAAAGCGGAGAGTCAGGGGTCACTCTGAACGCTGATGTTTACGTTTTAGGAGAATATAATAGAAGATGTGTCAGGTTGTGAGGAGGAAGCCTGCAACGAGCTGACGAAGTGTAGTGGCTTCATAGGGCCGCCTACCTAGCATAGGCTGATCGACGTCCTCATGCAGGTAGGGGTCAGGAGGAGGAGGAGGAGGCGTCGTGCATCGAGGCAACACGTCGTCAGGCATGTAGTTCCAGCAAACCCCGCACCAGCGAGCGAGGAGTGACAACTAGACAGTGAAAGTTCACGACTGTTAGATGAGGATCTGTGACTCATAAGTGGTTTGGTGACGCCGATGGTCTGCCTGCCCCCCTGCCTGGGTTTTTGTTTTGTTTGTTTGCCTGGCGTTGGGAGGGACAGGTTGGACGATTACCACGGGCTTAGAATCGTGCACGAGCACAGTATGTGTATTTATGTATATATAGATTTCATTTGACAACGTGTCTTAGAAAAGTAGCTTGTTTGTGTACATGTACGTGTCTGTGGGAGTCTGCGTCCTTGTAAACATTCCTGCCGCCCACCTTGGGTGGCGGCGCGGCGGCGGTAGCGGCGGCGTGAGCACTAGATGTGTGACGGTGTGCACCTTCCCCGGGGCGACACACTCACCACCACCATACCATAAGCAGGCAGGCTTGTCAGCACCAGTTTCCGGACCTGTTGTGATATACGTACCACTGGGAAGCATGGGTCCACCATGATTAACGCTGACTGTTCGAATGTAATTTCACATAAATCCCTGAATAACAATAGAGGAATTCAGTACAATCACCCGTGACGGACTATCGAACTTTAACCTAACACCTCGGGAATGGCTACACTGGGATCTTAATGGGTCAGGTGAGATGAGTTTGGTGAGAATACCTGGGGACAGGTCAAGCGTGGAGGCAAACTGAACAAACAACTTGTCGCAAAGTTTTTAATTATATATATATATATATATATATATATATATATATATATATATATATATATATATATATATATATATATCCCTGGGGATAGGGGATTAAGAATACTTCCCACGTATTCCCTGCGTGTCGTAGAAGGCGACTAAAAGGGGAGGGAGCGGGGGGCTGGAAATCCTCCCTTCTCGCTTTTTTTTTTTTTTTTTAAATTTTCCAAAAGACGGAACAGAGGGGGCCAGGTGAGGATATTCCAAAAAAAGGCCCAGTCCTCTGTTCTTAGCGCTACCTCGCTAACGCGGGAAATGGCGAATAGTTTAAAAGAAAAAGAAGATATATATATATATATATATATATATATATATATATATATATATATATATATATATATATATAATTAAAATCTGTAAACTGGTTATGTATAGTATTGCAAAAACCCTGATCATAGTGGCAACATCAGTCTTAGAAAAATAGTGAACTGCTTCGTGGACGTAATATAATCCTAGTTAGGAATAGCATCTGGTCCACACTGGTGGTCGTGACGAGGTACCTGGCTGGATATAGAGGGGAAAAAAAAGGGAATCTTGGGAGCAATAATTGGTGTACTTCAAGGCTCAGTTCTTGTCCTCAACAATCCTGTTTACGATTTATATAAATTGTGTATCACTAGGAAGGACCAAGGTACAGCCAGACATTTGTGTTGCTTCCGAGAATGTCAGCGTTACTGAATTTATCCAGTCGTCTGTTTCTCGCATACACACACACAGGACTGGCGTCTGAACTAGTGGATAATGCACCTGCAATTTAACTACTCGTGTAGCATTAAGACTATTCCAGAATTCGAGATCTGTTGGCGATAGAAAACTCTGACAGACAGCATCAGGAAACTGTGTATGTATCCAAATGGCCTCCGCCGTATGTCCACTTGGTGCCACAAGTGGGGAAATGAAACTCCATCTGTTATACTAAACTCCTTTGTCCTTCACGCGTGGTGGAGCAGACCCATATATGCGCCCTTGCTTTGGAATCGTTGATACTGCAGATTTGGAATCTCTAACCCCGATAGCTGGGAAGAAGGAATGGGTTTCGAATTCATTGGGTACAGTACGACTTGCCAACAGATGTGAAATTTTTTTTTTTGGGGGGGGGGGGGAAAAAGAACTCGCTTGGATACCCCGAAGATCTTCCCACCTCCAACATTTTTCCAGGCCATGTTAGGTCAAGTTGTCTTATAACCTAACTAGTGTAGGCCAAGAAAAACATTGGGAGAGGGGTAAATAAATCTTCAGGTGATCTTACGCTTGTATATGCAGACGAGGGATTGCAAATATCGAAAGATATGAAATTAAAATCTTGCCGCCGCTGAGGTTGGCTACCAAGAGACTGTTTATTACAAGCCAATAAACGTTCAAAAGGTTCTTATGTAACTCGTTAAGTAAGACCACATCTTGAGTACGCTCTATAGGTCTGGTCTACACAGAAATACCTGCTGGAGAGCTTCCCCAAGTAGGCAACAAGATTAATACCAGGATTTAAAACAGCATCTGAGGGAGAATATTTTTTTTTTATGTAAAAGTGTTGGCATTCTACTAAGAATAGTCGTTTAATATATTCGAGAAATTGGGGGAAAAAGATTCCGATCAAAGTAATCAGACAATCGGTAATTGGAATGACTGTGCCAGAAAGTTTCAACTCAGTATAAGGAAGTACGAGTAACCTCACATGCCACACCTTCAAACTCTGGAAAAACTTAAGAGGTTTCAGGTCTACATTAATGTCTGGTCATCATCCTGAAAAGGTCTTTGGAGAATCGTATGTAGTTGCCCTTGACATATTCAAAGCTTCTTACGGGTGTGGCATCGGGGTCTCGTCTCTAGCCTTCCATCTCTTTGCTTCCTTTCTTCACTTTGCTCCCTCATATCTAGCTTCCTCTCAGGCCGATCTGTCTCCGTGGTTGATGGATCAGCCTCCCCCACATTTCTCCGTCAACAGCGGTGTACGTCGAGGTTCGTAATCTGTCCTCTAACTCCGTTTTCTTTTTATCGATTAACTTTATTCCACAAATACCCAAATGCACTCCTAAGCTGACGACTCAACACTACAATCTTCCACATCGTTCAGTTCTGATCCTTCCTATCTCTCGATCTGCATCTCGTCTCGACGCAATTTCTTCCATAAACTCGAATTCGGACAAGATATTTCAGAGGGGTTAACGAAAGCTGGTTAAGTACAATGCCTCCAAGAACTAGTTTCTATCAGTCTCTTTCGAAAGTCTTTCGAAAGTTCCTCCAAAGTTCCTTCCTTTGACAGTTTTGTATCTCCACCTCTTGACAAAGTGAAGGTACTTGGCATTACTGTAACATCCACTCTCTCGAAAACCCACATTATGGTGATAGCTATGTCTGCCTCTTAAGAAACTGGGAGCCCTATTTAGAAGGCGATTTTTTTCTTCTGAGTAGTTGTTCCGTTTATGCAAAGGACCGATCCATCCATGTATGGAGTAATGCTCCCACATCTGGGGTGGTACTAGCTCTGCATCTTTGCTTGACAGTCGAGTTGAAAGCGGTCCGACTTGTAAATTCTCCCAGGCTGACTTCAAAACTTGACCCACTTGCCCTACGCCGCTATGTTGGTTCACTCTCCTTATTCCATAGCTATTACTTTGGTTTTTGCTCCCGAGAGCTGGCTGCTTGTGTTCCTCCACCACTGCCTTGACCACGCAATACTCTGCAAGCTACTGCGTCACATGATTAATGTGTGGCTGTTGGCAGCTCAAGGGTGGACCGTTTTGTTAAGTTGGTTTCGCTACACCTCGAAGCTCTGGAACTCTCGACCCTCTCACGTCTTTCCCAAATTCCTATGACCTGGCACATTTTAAAAGACACGAGGTTTTACAACATCTCTCAAATTCGCAAGTACTTTCTCTTGTCTCTTGTTTTTCCCCTTTCCTAACGCTCTGTATCTCACTCACGGCCGGGCCTCGACGTGGACGTCTGTCCATGACTGGGGCATCTAACGAAAAAAACTACCAACAAATGAGATGCGTTTCTTCATACGGTAACGTCGTAATACATGTATAGTGGTTACCTG
The DNA here is from genome assembly GCF_036320965.1 of Panulirus ornatus. Classification (NCBI taxonomy): domain Eukaryota; kingdom Metazoa; phylum Arthropoda; class Malacostraca; order Decapoda; family Palinuridae; genus Panulirus; species Panulirus ornatus. The sequence goes on along the minus strand of NC_092265.1, from coordinate 12,299,932 downwards.
TTTGTTCTGTGTCTTCGTGTAACACACCTGTGTCAGTCTTGACAGCAAGGCTGTATTGTTAGATACACTGGTTCTGAGTAACTTGTTCTGGATCAAAACTGGCAGCACATATCCTAGGCCATGGCTGATAAGAATAAGGGGGAATGCGGACTGCTGAGATACAGGTATGCAAAACTAGGCTGAGGGAGTAATTATACGAGAAGTAGTTTGTAATGTGTGACGGTACGTTAAGGTACAAGGGAAGACCAATTCTACGAGGTAACGGTTTCCGGTGGGAATTCTGTACCAGCGATCCTCTAGCGATGTGGGGAATGCCTCTGAGATACGACGTTGACAAACTTGTAAACATAATTGTTATTTGGGCTTTACGAGGGAGAATACACACGACTGGAGCAGGCTAGGTGGGGTTGCCAGATACTGCTAACATCTACGTTGATCACTCGGACGTCTGTCTAACTGGTTTTGTGGGAATTTATCTCCCTTTTTTCAGAGTTCCATACAACTTACCGGTGTATCGTTTACTTTTTTTGAGTTCGCCGAACACGATTTTAAATTCAGAATTCGATTACGTTTACTTCCCTTGAAAATTGTTTTGATTGCTTAACACAATTGTACCCTTGACATTACTCAACCTGGATATATGATGAAACTGTAGCACTGAAAACTGTGTCTGTCTCTCGTAACACCAAGGATTCTGTCCAGGTTTCAGGCGTGTGTCTCTCTTCATGGTAGGTACAGGACTGATCCATCCCTGTATGGCATACAGGACTCCACACACACACCATTAGGAGCACTTTCATCCTTCCCACACTGGTCATAGGAGCTTTCCTCTAACACTTTTGACATTCGCTTCTCGACCAGAACCCCTCTCTCATCGCGACACTAATGCTTCTCTCTCTCTCTCTCTCTCTCTCTCTCTCTCTCTCTCTCTCTCTCTCTCTCTCTCTCTCTGTGGTCTCCCCTGCGCTTCTGCCACCGAGGGTTGGCTGCTTGCGTGTCTCCTCCCTCGGCTCCGTCACGAGCACAGGTCACTCACTCACTGACCACTGAATATATCATTTAACTTTGGTCGACTTGAGGACTGGCAGACCCCATGATCGGCTCTTTCTCCACTCGGTCTGGAGAACCTTTGCTTTGTCTTCTTCCCAGACTCCAATAATCTTATTTTATTTTTTGCTCCCTTTAAGCGGCAGGTCCGATGTAAAGACCGGCCCACACTTTCATTTTCCCCCCAGCAGGCTCGACCTTGGAGCGCGCATCAGCGGCCGTAATCGGAGACCTTTTTTTTTCTTTTTTTTTTTTATCGAGTCGTCCATCCAGGTAGACGATAAGCGAGGCACCAGCGGCCCACGACCCGCTCACAACCTCCCGGGTTTTCTCGCAATATTTATTACTTTCCCAATTGTGTTCCGTCCAGGGAATAATCGAAGACCTAATTCGGTATTTATGAACGGAACTGTGTAATCTATTCCAGCAGTGGCAGCACACTGGCCAAGCTCGGCAGAGACCCAACCACCACTTGGCATCTGCGTTCGTCAGAGAGAGAGAGAAAGAACCATCGAATGTTTCGGTCATCTCTGCCACACAGTAGGGAGTCGTGGGCGATATATGTGAGGAGGATAATGGTCAAAGACCAGAAGCGTCCACCACAGGAACTCTTCCCTCCCCTGCCTTTGACGGAGCCTCTAGCCCTCCCTCCTTCCCACCTTGTCTGAAGGAAGGGACGGCCTGAGGATCTACACGACATAAGACCGTCAGGAAACACTTTGTGTAGGTAGTTACAATACCGAGCCCAAGTTACGTGACTTGAAAAGGAAACTAGTTAAACCTTTGACTCCAAAGTATTTCAAGGCTAGTTTCACTTGTGGGAAAAGAAATGGAACAAGCAATAGATCACTCGAGATTCCAGGTTGATGCTGCTATATCTATCAATGATAAACATTCAGCTTGATATTTCCGACACGAGAACAATGCTCAACACCAGTCTGGTGGCGTAGCAGAAGGTGAGGAGACTTCCTCGGGTATCGTGGAGGTGTGCATGCGTCACCCTGGTCCACACAGCAAGTCCTCACCTGCCTCACAACTAGTCCTCACCTGCCTTACAACACTACCTCCACCACACAGCAAGTCCTCGCCTGCCTCACAACACTCCCTGCACCACACAGCAAGTCCTCACCTGCCTCACGACACTCCCTGCACCACACAGCAAGTCCTCACCTGCCTCACAGCACTCCCTGCACCACACAGCAAGTCCTCACCTGCCTCACAGCACTACCTGCACCACACAGCAAGTCCTCACCTGCCTCACAGCACTACCTGCACCACACGCTGACTGAAGACGTCATTCACCATCACAACGATACGTCCCAAGGAAAGTACCAGTGCCTTGCTCTCCTTCCCTGCCGGTAACAACACACACACCCACAAACACACACACCCACCAGCTTCAAACCACTTTCAAAGAAATGTTCCAATATGCGTATGACAAATAGTACGCACTCCAGAAATATAATACAAGGGTAGCAATGTAAACCTCTGATTCAGGATTATCAGCAGCTGGAGCACAGCTGAAAACATCAGCGACAGTACCACCACAGCACCTGCAGCAGCAGCAGCAGCTGTAGAACACCAGGCACAGGAGGAGGGATGATGAAGATGGGAGAGTTGAGGGAGGAGGAGGAGGAGGAGGCCAGCATGAAAGAGCTGCAGAAACTTATAATACCGTCATGACCGTCGTCGTGTCTCCTGGCCACCGGCCTCACCACCGCTGCAGCAATCCTGTGTGTGAGGCCGAGGTCGCTTACGACGCCCTTGCGGTCGCCTGCCGCACCAACCACAAGGTTGTCTACTGTCTTTCTCCACCACCAACTGATCCACTGCCGTCACCACTGACCTGCTGCCGTCACCACCACTCAACCACCACCGTCACCACCAACCCCCCTGACAACTTTCATTGTCGTCACGACCCCCATTCATCACCCCTTACCTCCATAACCATCATCACTATGTCTTTACGTCACAACTACCACCACTCCTGTGTCAGCATCTACCGTCATTACCACCACCACCCCATCATACCATCACCACCACCGTTGCCCGACCATCATCATCATCATCAGCCCTCACCATCACCACTGACACCTGCCACCCCATTCGCCATCACCATCTCTCATCGCGATAAGTATCGCGTGTGTGTGTGTGTGTGTGTGTGTGTGTGTGTGTGTGTGTGTGTGGAAGGTCCCACTCGCCCAGAGAAGTCCTCATCGAGGTGCGGCTTGACAGAAAAAAAATGCTACCCATGTGAGGCAATAATCGGAAACACAAGTCGGAGTTTCAGTGAGTGGAAAACCTGCCTTTTGATAAGGAGAAAATCATAGCAGTTGGGGGAAAAAAATGTAACATGAAAAGGTCACAAGTTGCGAAAGTTTAGCGGTGTTAGGGAGTCGAGTGGAAATCACAAATGTCCCACCTTGAGCTACTTATTGACACTGTAATCATATGACTTCTTCAGAAGCACGTGGGCCTGCTAATGCCGGGGTTACACGAGTCCTTGGGAGCAGAAACGGAGGGCCTGTCTGCAGAAGAGCGAGAGAGAACAGACATCGGCTTAGGCCAAGTGGGTCAAGTTTTAAAGCGGGATCGGGAAAGCCGAGAAGTCTGGCTGTAGCTCGGATCTCCGAGACGAGATGTTCGAAGCAGTACAAAGGCCATGAATCAAGCCTTTTGTATAGTCGGATCAGTCGGTCATTAGAAATTTTTTCTGCATAAGAACAAGATCTCCAGTTCCACGGAGGTGGACTTGCAGGTTTGTTGTGTATTGTGTGTGGGGGGGATTCCAAGACTGATCAGATTCTAAAGTGACGTGAGACGTCTGTTTTGTGCCGAGTGGTGGAATTATTGAGCCGCCGCGGGTAGAAAGGCTGTGAGATGCTCTACAGTGAGGAAACCTGGAAGAACTTTCAAGTTTCAGAGGTGTTAGACGTAAAGGAGTTAACGCAAGTCTGTCCGTGCCACTGGCATATCCGTTCCAGATCAGAGATCAAAGAGGAAAAGTTGTGTGACGGTCCAGAGATCGAGCAGCAGAAGATGGAGTGGATTTGACAAGTGGAGGAATGCAGGCAGTGTTGTGTCGTCGCCGTCTGTGATAATTTACTGAAGAAAGGATCGCAAGAAAGAGATCAGCTTGACCGGAAGCCAGGTATTAAGAGAATTCGAAGAAACACCGGAGAAAGGGATCAGCCACGTCAGACAACGAAGCCACACCTTATTAAAAGTCTATGATACACGAGTGTATTCCGAGGAATACAGTTACAACACGACTAGACCCGCTCCCACAAGAGAAGGGATAGTGACCACACACACACACACACACACACACACAGTACAAGGTCACTAAGCTGGCTTCAACCACGGACTGGAACCCGAACGTTCGTCACTGCGAGAAATGTCATCATCCGGCGTAGATCATTCATGAGGTCGCCACTCCCACCGCACTACACCAGCAGACTGCGGCTCCACGTCCCCACACTCACGCAAGGTGCTTCCCACACCCCCCACCTCTCCCCCACTTTAACTACACACACGCGCGCACACACACACACACACACACACACACACACACACCAGTGTATCACTTCCTCCCTGCATAGTGAAAATAGGTATTTACACACCTGGGTGCTAGACGTAAGCTGGGGGTGTGTCCATAGACAAGGTTAAGACAAGGCACATGTACAAGGCTTTGCAACGCGGCAACAGAGTGCAAGACTTCTCGTCAACACCGACTAATTAACAGACACAGTCCACGCACTTCATCCGTGAAACTACACCACCACCACACCAGTCCTACCTGTAACGCTCCCACTCGCCATTTCTATCATGCACCATAGCCATGCAACATTCATTCACACTTGTACTACACACACGAGCGCGTACACAATCCGCGCCTATACCAGCACCTCCCTGCACCGTGACGAGGGTGGGAAAGTACACACGCAGGCCACCATCACGGCTGGTGCGTAGACTGACGGTTAGTTGTAGATCCACACTGCTGCTGGACAGAATGAAGATGGTTGTATAATTATAAAGAAAGGTTTTTGGGCTCCTTATCAGGCATTTCTTAGGGCACAAGATATTGAAGTTAACCTAAGAAAGGTTTTTAGGCTCCTTATCAGGCATTTCTTAGGGCACAAGATATTGAAGTTAACCTAAGAAAGGTTTATGGGCACCTTATCAGGCATTTCTTAGGGCACAAGATATTGAAGTTAACCTAAGAAAGGTTTTTAGGCTCCTTATCAGGCATTTCTTAGGGCACAAGATATTGAAGTTAACCTAAGAAAGGTTTATGGGCACCTTATCAGGCATTTCTTAGGGCCACCAAGGTAACCCACAGGACTCGGCCATTCCCGGGTACGTAGCGTCGACCGCACCACAAATTAAGATGACAAAAGATTATGTTGCCGTAATACAGGACCCTCCTCAACCCCCAACCCATCCACGGATTTCTTAAATCTAGGATCCTCGGGCAAGTCCCACTAGTCCAACCCAGGGATCTGTCAGTCTCGGGCAAGTCCCCGGTGTCCCATTAGGGACACGCGCCCCCCGGCTCCTTCATACACAGTCTGCCTCCGCACCTTGTACCGCCAACATTGCCTCATTGAACAATGACTTAAAAGTTTTAAACTCCTATTTCATGCGGAGATCAGCGTCAGCTCGTTGCGGGGAACTTTTACCCACGACGACCCCACAATCTAGAATGGCTCATAACCTGCACTACCTAAAGGCGTTCATTTAAGTAAGAAGTTTTTGACGATCTAGCGAAGAATCATGAATCAGCGTCGGCAGGCGGGTCTTCGCTCGTTCACCCTAGATGATCTCGCGCACAGTTCCGTCAGCGTCTCTCGCTAGCCAGCAGCCATTGCCCTCTGGTCTACATCACAGATACATCATCTGGTCCGTTTAATAAGGCGGTGGTATAACACCCCAAGGTCTTGCAGTGATTACATGACGTTGCTTACAGCTTGCCTGATTTCAAATCGTAATAAGAGGAAGACATGACAAAAATCTATAAATACAAAAAGGTTGGGATTTTTTGTTTTGTTTGTTTTCCCTCCGTAAGGAACGGAATAGAGTTCATCTTCCAAATTGAACTGACCAACGTATGCTAAAATGAACTTTATCATTTGGCACGAAAAAAATGGTGCTTCCGAGGAATTGTTATATACAGGGTGTCCCCCAAAAATGTATTAACTTTTTGACACCCTGTAACTCGCTGAATTTTTCTTTTTTTCCGATCCAATTGACCCTATAAATTCTGTGAGTTACAGGGTGTCAGAAAGTGAGTACATTTTTTTTTGGGGGGATACCCTGTACATAACTGCAATTTACACTTCTTTAACTCTGGTCGCGTTATATACTCGTACAATGTACAACGGAAAGTTGTGATAATTACAGAGGAGAGAGAGAGAGAGAGAGAGAGAGAGAGAGAGAGTGGAGACCAACTTAAAATTTAAAGGATTCCTTTTATAAAATCAAACGTGATTCTTATGTGATGGGTTTATACGTAAACTAACACACGACTTGTACGTAAAATAATCCCTCAATCAACAACACTAACTGATGTGAGACTTACATTTTAATAAGTAAATCGTGACCACATAAAGGTGACTCGATCGAGATATCTTTTAATACAGCCATCACTAGCTACATAACCCCGTGCGAGAGGTCTTATTGTTAATCGTCAGCTTGAGGAGACTGGCATGCGTGAAGCTCGTAGCTGTATAATATCCGGAAATTGCCAGACACTGGATCTAAGACTTGCGTAATACTAAGTGGTGTGGTAAGAAAATTTATATAAATTTCTTAAGAAAAAGACCCAGTAATCTCCTTGGCTTCTACCCCCTTTTAGGCTAAATGAACCAGTTACGGCGGAGAAAAGAATTTGCAAAGTCAAACGCAAGAGAGAAGTCTGGGAAATGTGGAGGAGGTATTTTACAAGGGCGCCAGCCAGTGATGGTGGGGGGAGCCGCAGGCAGAATTTAGGTGGTGTGCCACACGATACCTGGGGTCGTCTGCAGTAGCAGTTCCTCCCACCAGCATGTGTGTGTATAACTGTATATACTGAAGCTGGTCGAGTGTTTGTAATTTTGGTGTATATATATATATATATATATATATATATATATATATATATATATATATATATATATATATATATATATATACACACACACACACACATATATATATTCCTATGAGTCCACGGGTAAAATGAAACACGAAAAGTTTCCAAGTGCACTTTCGTGTAATAATCACATCATCAGGGGAGACCCAAGAGAGAAATATAACAGTCAGTTGATATACATCGAAGAGACGAAGCTAGGACGCCATTTGGTAATCATGTTTACCAAATGGCGTCCTAGCTTCGTCTCTTCGATGTATATCAACTGACTGTTATATTTCTCTCTTGGGTCTCCCCTGATGATGTGATTATTACACGAAAGTGCACTTGGGAACTTTTCGTGTTTCATTTTCCCCGTGGACTCATAGGAATATCTTGATCACGCGCAAAATTGTGATCCTTTCCAATATATATATATATATATATATATATATATATATATATATATATATATATATATATATATATATATATATATATATATATGCTGTCAGAGTATTGAGCCAAGGAATGTGAAGCGTCTGTGGGGCCTAGTTATGGACAGTGAGCTGTGGTTTCAGTGCATTACACACATCTCTTAGAGAAAGTGTATGTGAGCGGATGTGGCCTTTCTTCGTCTATTTCTGGTGTTACCTTGCTAACGCAGGAAACGGCGATCAAGTATTATATATCTATCTATCTATCTATCTATCTATCTATCTATATATATATATATATATATATATATATATATATATATATATATATATATTTGAGTTCAAAAGGAGCCAGTCCGGCAGCTATGTGTCATGGAAGCATCTCACACTAAGGAGACGCTTGACACTGGCAGCTTTAAAAACAGGAGACCAGATGTGTGGTAAGTGTGAGACACAAGATCCACAAATGTCAGGGAACCTGCAGTTTCCCCAGGGTTATTTTAGGCCCAACCATCCCGCCTCGACCTTCTACAGTCCTACCAGATTGAAGTTTGGTAACGAACAGGATCAGGTTGGAGGATCCCGGTGGTGCTCAGGGCCTCACCCCCAGCACCTCCACTGACCCCAGCATATGGAGGTGCTGGGGTCTGACTCCTCCCGTCCATGTCCTGTGTCCTACCTGACCCACATACAGGTTCCCCCCACGTCTCTTGCTCCCGTAATCCCACTAGGTCTGCACGCCAGCCCAACAGCCGTGACCTAACAGGTCGGTGGTAGCCCAGGCCGCGCCACACAACCTGACCCGGCAGGCCAGCAAGACCTTCTTCACCAGCACCTACCATCTTTACCTCACGGGCAAGACACTGCTGCCCCTGTTGACCAGTGGACCACCTGACGCTCTCCCCCCACGACCTACCCTCCCTGCTGGGCCACTGGGTGAGGACGAATGCAAAATACTACATTTTTCTCTTTAGTGCTGCCATCATTCCTCCCTCTATTGTTATCTCCCCACTAAAGCTCCCCTTAGCCCTAAACTCGCTCACGTCCTCCCTCTCTCTCTCTCCTATACCTCGCCGCGGTCGTTCATGTCCCATCATGACGCAGTAACTACCGTGGTGCTGTTGACACGCGTGAAGCGGAGGGCCACAACATGACTCGTCCAGCACCTTAGCTACAGATAATCGCCCTGCCAGCAGCAGCAGGGCAGAGGTGGAGCGGGGTTGGGAAGAGCACAAGACGGTAGAGAAAAGGTGGAAAATGAAATAGAAATAAGGAAAACTAGAATAGGCGGACAGATTCATAAAGACCTTGAAAGTAACTAATGTGTATGTGTGTGTGTCTCGTCGGTAGATATTCTGACATCGCGAGTTCCACTTTAAAGGCCGAGTGCACCAGAAGGCCATCGTGACGGGTTTCTTAAAAGGAAAGCGTGATAGCCCGTCCTGCCTGGCGTGCTCCTCCATCTCCAGGACCCCATCCCTCCCTTCCCTCTGCCCTCACCCCCCACTAGTCCTTGATCCCTATACACCGGCGGGTCCCGGCGGGCCTGAATCGCACATGCAGGTGGCCGAAGATCAATGGAGGAGGTCAGGCAGGCCCGTGGGTCGGCCCCTCAAGGTCGACCTTATCACATCAACACGCACGCACACACACACACACACACGCACACGCACACACAGGTGTGTATATCAGCCTGTCTGTTCGTTACACTTGTGCAGATACTTGGACCTTAACACCTGCAAATAAATGTATGCTTCCTCGCCATTTTAGTGTGCGTTTGAAAGCGTTCGTGCTTTTCGCTGTATATACATATATGGACAATCGCATCTTTACCAAATGGCGTCCTAGCTTCGTCTCTTCGATGTATATCATCTGACTTATATTTCTCTCTTGTGTCTCCCATGACGATGTGATTATTACACGAAAGTGCACTTGGGAACTTATCGTGTTTCATTTTCCCCGTGGACTCGTAGGAATATATCTGTGTGTATATATATATATATATATATATATATATATATATGACTTTCGTGTACTAGTTCAGTTTTGACTCATGAATAGATGTGAATAGAGTTGGATTCTTTATTTCTTATTTTTCTGGTGTATAAACTTTCCTTATCAACTGTTCCACCATCCCTTTCCGTCCGATGTGCTGTCCCTTATCATTACCTGTTGTACATGCACAATTCCAGCCACTGCTCTCGTGTGCAGCGTGCGTGAGTCCTGGTCCTTGTGTTCACATACCACGGCACGTGACTGGCTGCTTCTCCCTCACCCCCCTATAACTCCCGTGTGAAGACCAGCCATAAGGAGATTGGCCGTTCTGACACCACCTCTTCTTCTGCAACAGAGATCGTGTTAACTTCTCGTCCGTCGCTCGTGTTTCCCCCACGTCCTATAGGGTTTTTCCACCGTCAGAGTCGTCTCCACAAACGCAAGCTCAAATAGATATATATTTTTAGAAGCATCACGAACTAACATAGCTCCTAATGGGGCATACTAAGATAGTCAATGCGGCCAACAAATATAAAAGAAAATGCGCACAATCACACACACACACATACTTATGTATATATATATATATATATATATATATATATATATATATATATATATATATATATATATATTCTTTTCTTTTTCTTTTAAACTATTCGCCATTTCCCGCGTTAGCGAGGTAGCGTTAAGAACAGAGGACTGGGCCTTTTTTGGAATATCCTCACCTGGCCCCATCTGTTCCTTCTTTTGGAAAAAAAAAAAAAAAAACGATAGGGGAGGATTTCCAGCCCCCCGGCTCCCTCCCCTTTTAGTCGCCTTCTACGACACGCAGGGAATACGTGGGAAGTATTCTTAATCCCCTATCCCAAGGGATAATATATATATATATATATATATATATATATATATATATATATATATATATATATATATATATATATATATATATGCGCCATTAACGTATTATGAAGGTAGCGCCAAGGAACAGACGAAGAAGGCCTGCACTTACTCCACATCCATTCTGTCGTGTGCAGTGCACCGAAACCACAGCTTCCTATACACAACTAGGCCCAACATACCTTTCCTTCGTTTACCCTGGCGGCTTCACATGCTGGTTGGCAGTACGTCGACCCGCGTATACCACATTGCACAGCGTTTCAATGCACTGTTCCGTGCACGCCTTTCACTTTCCTACGTGTTCAGCCTCTATCATTCGAAATATTTTTATTCCTTTCATCTCCAGTTTGACCTCCCCATATATATATATATATATATATATATATATATATATATATATATATATATATATATATATATATATATATATATTATCCCTGGGGATAGGGGAGAAAGAATACTTCCCACGTATTCCCTGCGTGTCGTAGAAGGCGACTAAAAGGGAAGGGAGCGGGGGGCTGGAAATCCTCCCCTCTCGTTTTTTTTTTTTTTTTCCAAAAAGAAGGAACAGAGAAGAGGGCCAGGTGAGGATATTCCCTCTAAGGCCCAGTCCTCTGTTCTTAACGCTACCTTGCTAACGCGGGAAATGGCGGACTGTATGAAAGAAATATATATATATATGAATACTATCCTGCACCAGGATGCCCTTCTATAGGGATCCTGCGGCACTCAGGAAGCCGGGCCACGTCTATTGGGCGAAACCGCTTAAGTATGGTGGTGGTGACGTGTGTGTGTGTGGGTAAGTACAGGACAGCTGAGGAGTGGGTAAAGAGTGTCTTCAGTGACGAAGTATCTCAGGTATGAGGGGGTCTTATGGTGCGTTGAATCAGTATATGTAGTACTGGAAAGATGGATGGTTTCAAGAAGGCAGACAGGAAGCGTAATTCATTCATGTATGGGGATTGCCGTCTCTGATGTGGAGGTTAAGTCAAGTGGCGTTGAAGACTGGGGCGGTCGTCTACTGCATTTTTAATTTTCATTGTCCATGTCTGCTGGAGCAAGGGATGATCTGCGAGTATGACCTGAAGTGTGAAGCTGGCATAAGTTTTCAGTTTCTCACTTGGTGGTTGGTTATAGAATGGTCTGTATGCATGGGAAGGGTCCTGTGTTGTTGCAGTGACCTAAGTGCTCAGCATTATGACGCGACATTACATTGGAACTATTTTTTTTTTTTCTTTCGCTATGTGGTTGCTGAACCTTTTGTGGTGGCTAGGGAGCCGCTTATCGTTCGTTCCCAGTGTTCTGTTAAGTGTAGTTTGTAACTTTGTTATATTTGTCTTTGACAGGATGGATAGCAGGAGAGGTGAGGCGTAGTTTAAGATGGAGCGGACGAATTGTCTGGAGACGATACTACCGGATTCTCTTTCTGGTCTAAATCTGGTGCAGGTAAGTGTTCTGAGGACGCTTGATTTATTTATGGCCTTTGTGTGATATTTGCGTGAATGTAATTATATATATATATATATATATATATATATATATATATATATATATATATATATATATATATATATATAATTGTTATTATTATCGAGCCAGGGTGGCGTTGCATCCACTAGCCACCCTAGTCTACGGTATTCAATAATCAGTAGTATGACCATCGTTCTGTAGGAGGTATTTAAGAATAATTCACTCTTACCTCAGATAGATAGATAGATAGATTGAGAGAGAGAGAGAGAGAGAGAGAGAGAGAGAGAGAGAGAGAGAGAGAGAGAGAGAGAGAGAGGTGAGTGAGAGTAAAGGTCCTGTATCAGTGAACCAGTCGAATTATGGCAGGTAAGTATACACATGTTTGAGTCCGCTCGACTATCAAACAGTTGCAACAGTCTGTTTGAACCTGCTATCTGTTGACTCAAAGATGATGAATTTATCATCTCTGGCCTCAAGGGTTGTATGATGATGAGATGGAAAATTGTCGTCGTGGTCATGGGACCAGTTGCCACCGTCGCTGGCCACCAGCCCAAGCCGTGCCCTTGTCTTTCACCTGAATCTGATGCTTATCTTGCGCGCATGTGTGTGTGTGTGTGTGTGTGTGTGTGTGTGTGTGTGTGTGTGTGTGTGTGTGTGTGTGTTGCAGAGGGGGGGGGGGTGGGTGCCTATTAACGCAGCCCTTTGGCAGATGAAAGTGCGTGGTATTAACGCTGGTTCTGAGTGGAGGAGGAGGAGGAGGAGGGGATGATGTGAGGAGCTAACAACGCCGCCCCGGAGATCAGTGTTGCCACCAGCAGGAGCCCCGACGTGTCTTGGCTGTCGTGTACAGTGAGGATTGTGACCGAGTCATCCTCCGCTGTGACATGTGACTTTAAGAATGACCCTCATGGTCGCCACGACATCAGGGGCGTATCCAGGGGCGCCGCAGGGTAGGTAGTTCTCCCCGAGCCAAGAGAATATACAATACTTCATGATGATGGAGTGTGTTGCTGCATTAACTCTTACACTTTTACTTTCTCGAAGGGAAATATAAATGTTGGTCTACATTTATTTGATTGTTTCACTGATGTCCGCTTGTGACCGGTGAAGCAACATTGTCAGTTTCAACTCAATGTAATGACTCTAGTTTTATCATGGAAATTTCCTCTGCCTGCAAAAGATATCATTATTCTTTCTGATCAAAACTTTCTTGATGATGATGATGGCTCTGTTATCAATTTTCATGTTTACATTTTCGGTGGAAACTGGTCTGCGCAGAACTCGTGTTATAACGTTACATCTGTACAGACGCTGTGTACAATGTTTAGGAGAATGTGAACCGGACTAGTGGCTTGTGATTGGAATTTAACATCCACAGAAATCAGAAAAAGAAAGCAAAGTTCTTCAAGATAACGTGTGATCTTACCTTCAGATATTGTTCCGAGTTGTTCAATGTCCTTAGCGATATTATAATACGTCCTCTTCCCCTTGACCAACCCTGGACACGCACCTGCTACACAGTGAATAACAAGCAGTTTGCATGTCATGGATTTTTCATGGCAGTTTCCTGCACGTGACATGAAAGTTGAGGATAAGAACCCAAGCCACTTGGGCATCAGGCAAAATGACAAGATATGATATAGGAGTAGGGTCAAGATGGGCTCTGAGAAATACACCCTCACAGTTAGGATGGTTAACTGCTGCTGTGTCAGTTATTATATGCAACGATGTCTTGTGTCCAGTTTAGATCAGTATGAGACGTCAGCAGCAGCCGAGCAAAGGTCGCTGTGTGCCAGGTATGCGTCACCTTCGCTAATGTCCATCACCGCGGTAAATGCACCACCACCTGTGCATCCAGGCAGGTGGACGTCGCAGCTGTAAACAACCACACGCTTGCACCCAGGGACCGTCAGTACAGCGGAGGAGCCGAACGGTGAATTGGGGTGGTTGGTGGTTGGTGGTTGTTCCATTAGCATCAGACCAACGGCCAAGTGTTGGTCAACCAGGTTGTGAACACGGACCACCCCCCTCCACCCCCATTCGTACCACGTGACCCACGCCCGTCCACAGACACTGCTGTGAATATTGCCAGCTCGTTATTTACCAAGCTCCAACCGTGTTGAAAATCATACCTCCCGTTAAAGATGTTATCGATGTGTACCAAATTTACAACCATATTGATTTGGCCATTTGAAAGGCCGTCGTACCTGTTGCCGATATCAAATGATACACATGCGTACACCCGTTAATGCAGGGTGTGAGTCAGGCGCCAGTCTTGATAGATGTATTGTAAATCCATGATCTGTGGAGCAGATTCTGTAGATACATATTTTTTTCATGTTAGCTGGGCCTGCACGGGCAGCTGATGCCCTAATCATGGCCATTCCATTAATGATTATATATATATATATATATATATATATATATATATATATATATATATATATATATATATATATATATATATATATTTATTTATTTATTTATTCCTATGAGTCCACGGGGAAAATGAAACACGAAAAGTTCCCAAGTGCACTTTTGGGTAATAATCACATCATCAGGGGAGACACTAGAGAGAAATATATTACAGTCAGTTGATATACAACGAAGAGACGTTGCTAGGACGCTGTTTGGTAAACATATGATTGTCTTGAACAATCGCATCTTTACCAAATGGCGTCCTAGCTTCGTCTCTTCGATGTATATCATCTGACTTATATTTCTCTCTTGTGTCTCCCATGACGATGTGATTATTACACGAAAGTGCACTTGGGAACTTATCGTGTTTCATTTTCCCCGTGGACTCGTAGGAATATATCTGTGTGTGTGTGTGTGTGTATATATATATATTATATATATATATATATATATATATATATATATATATATATATATATATGACTTTCGTGTACTAGTTCAGTTTTGACTCATGAATAGATGTGAATAGAGTTGGATTCTTTATTTCTTATTTTTCTGGTGTATAAACTTTCCTTATCAACTGTTCCACCATCCCTTTCCGTCCGATGTGCTGTCCCTCATCATTACCTGTTGTACTTGCACAATTCCAGCCACTGCTCTCGTGTGCAGCGTGCGTGAGTCCTGGTCCTTGTGTTCACATACCACGGCACGTGACTGGCTGCTTCTCCCTCACCCCCCTATAACTCCCGTGTGAAGACCAGCCATAAGGAGATTGGCCGTTCTGACACCACCTCTTCTTCTGCAACAGAGATCGTGTTAACTTCTCGTCCGTCGCTCGTGTTTCCCCTACGTCCTATAGGGTTTTTCCACCGTCAGAGTCGGCTCCACAAACGCAAGCTCAAATAGATATATATTTTTAGAAGTATCACGAACTAACATAGCTCCTAATGGGGCATACTAAGATAGTCAATGCGGCCAACAAATATAAAAGAAAATGCGCACAATCACACACACACACATACTTATGTATATATATATATATATATATATATATATATATATATATATATATATATATATATATATATTCTTTTCTTTTTCTTTTAAACTATTCGCCATTTCCCGCGTTAGCGAGGTAGCGTTAAGAACAGAGGACTGGGCCTTTTTTGGAATATCCTCACCTGGCCCCATCTGTTCCTTCTTTTGGAAAAAAAAAAAAAAAAAACGATAGGGGAGGATTTCCAGCCCCCCGGCTCCCTCCCCTTTTAGTCGCCTTCTACGACACGCAGGGAATACGTGGGAAGTATTCTTAATCCCCTATCCCAAGGGATAATATATATATATATATATATATATATATATATATATATATATATATATATATATATATATATATATATATATATGCGCCATTAACGTATTATGAAGGTAGCGCCAAGGAACAGACGAAGAAGGCCTGCACTTACTCCACATCCATTCTGTCGTGTGCAGTGCACCGAAACCACAGCTTCCTATACACAACTAGGCCCAACATACCTTTCCTTCGTTTACCCTGGCGGCTTCACATGCTGGTTGACAGTACGTCGACCCGCGTATACCACATTGCACAGCGTTTCAATGCACTGTTCCGTGCACGCCTTTCACTTTCCTACGTGTTCAGCCTCTATCATTCGAAATATTTTTATTCCTTTCATCTCCAGTTTGACCTCCCCATATATATATATATATATATATATATATATATATATATATATATATTATCCCTGGGGATAGGGGAGAAAGAATACTTCCCACGTATTCCCTGCGTGTCGTAGAAGGCGACTAAAAGGGAAGGGAGCGGGAGGCTGGAAATCCTCCCCTCTCGTTTTTTTTTTTTTTCCAAAAAGAAGGAACAGAGAAGGGGGCCAGGTGAGGATATTCCCTCTAAGGCCCAGTCCTCTGTTCTTAACGCTACCTTGCTAACGCGGGAAATGGCGGATTGTATAAAAGAAATATATATATATGAATACTATCCTGCACCAGGATGCCCTTCTATAGGGATCCTGCGGCACTCAGGAAGCCGGGCCACGTCTATTGGGCGAAACCGCTTAAGTATGGTGGTGGTGACGTGTGTGTGTGTATAAGTACAGGACAGCTGAGGAGTGGGTAAAGAGTGTCTTCAGTGACGAAGTATCTCAGGTATGAGGGGGTCTTATGGTGCGTTGAATCAGTATATGTAGTACTGGAAAGATGGGTGGTTTCAAGAAGGCAGACAGGAAGCGTAATTCATTCATGTATGGGGATTGCCGTCTCTGATGTGGAGGTTAAGTCAAGTGGCGTTGAAGACTGGGGCGGTCGTCTACTGCATTTTTATTTTTCATTGTCCATGTCTGCTGGAGCAAGGGATGATCTGCGAGTATGACCTGAAGTGTGAAGCTGGCATAAGTTTTCAGTTTCTCACTTGGTGGTTGGTTATAGAATGGTCTGTATGCATGGGAAGGGTCCTGTGTTGTTGCAGTGACCTAAGTGCTCAGCATTATGACGCGACATTACATTGGAACTATTTTTTTTTTTTCTTTCGCTATGTGGTTGCTGAACCTTTTGTGGTGGCTAGGGAGCCGCTTATCGTTCGTTCCCAGTGTTCTGTTAAGTGTAGTTTGTAACTTTGTTATATTTGTCTTTGACAGGATGGATAGCAGGAGAGGTGAGGCGTAGTTTAAGATGGAGCGGACGAATTGTCTGGAGACGATACTACCGGATTCTCTTTCTGGTCTAAATCTGGTGCAGGTAAGTGTTCTGAGGACGCTTGATTTATTTATGGCCTTTGTGTGATATTTGCGTGAATGTAATTATATATATATATATATATATATATATATATATATATATATATATATATATATATATATATATATATATAATTGTTATTATTATCGAGCCAGGGTGGCGTTGCATCCACTAGCCACCCTAGTCTACGGTATTCAATAATCAGTAGTATGACCATCGTTCTGTAGGAGGTATTTAAGAATAATCCACTCTTACCTCAGATAGATAGATAGATAGATTGAGAGAGAGAGAGAGAGAGAGAGAGAGAGAGAGAGAGAGAGAGAGAGAGAGAGAGAGAGAGAGAGAGTAAAGGTCCTGTATCAGTGAACCAGTCGAATTATGGCAGGTAAGTATACACATGTTTGTGTCCGCTCGACTATCAAACAGTTGCACCAGTCTGTTTGAACCTCCTATCTGTTGACTCAAAGATGATGAATTTATCATCTCTGGCCTCAAGGGCTGTATGATGATGAGATGGAAAATTGTCGTCGTGGTCTCGGGACCAGTTGCCACCGTCGCTGGCCACCAGCCCAAGCCGTGCCCTTGTCTTTCACCTGAATCTGATGCTTATCCTGCGCGCATGTGTGTGTGTGTGTGTGTGTGTGTGTGTGTGTGTGTGTGTGTGTGTGTGTGTGTGTTGCAGAGGGGGGGGGGGGTGGGTGCTATTAACGCAGCCCTTTGGCAGATGAAAGTGCGTGGTATTAACGCTGGTTCTGAGTGGAGGAGGAGGAGGGGATGATGTGAGGAGCTAACAACGCCGCCCCGGAGATCAGTGTTGCCACCAGCAGGAGCCCCGACGTGTCTTGGCTGTTGTGTACATTGAGGATTGTGACCGAGTCATCCTCCGCTGTGACATGTGACTTTAAGAATGACCCTCATGGTCGCCACGACATCAGGGGCGTATCCAGGGGCGCCGTTGGGTAGGTAGTTCTCCCCGAGCCAAGAGAATATACAATACTTCATGATGATGGAGTGTGTTGCTGCATTAACTCTTACACTTTTACTTCCTCGAAGGGAAATATAAATGTTGGTCTACATTTATTTGATTGTTTCACTGATGTCCGCTTGTGACCGGTGAAGCAACATTGTCAGTTTCAACTCAATGTAATGACTCTAGTTTTATCATGGAAATTTCCTCTGCATGCAAAAGATATTATTATTCTTTTTGATCAAAACTTTCTTGATGATGATGATGGCTCTGTTATCAATTTTCATGTTTACATTTTCGGTGGAAAGTGGTCTGCGCAGAACTCGTGTTATAACGTTACATCTGTACAGACGCTGTGTACAATGTTTAGGAGAATGTGAACAGGACTAGTGATTGGAATTTAACATCCACAGAAATCAGAAAAAGAAAGCAAAGTTCTTCAAGATAACGTGTGATCTTACCTTCAGATATTGTTCCGAGTTGTTCAAATGTCCTTAGCGATATTATAATACGTCCTCTTCCCCTTGACCAACCCTGGACACGCACCTGCTACACAGTGAATAACAAGCAGTTCGCATGTCGTGGATTTTTCATGGCAGTTTCCTACACGTGACATGAAAGTTGAGGATAAGAACCCAAGCCACTTGGGCATCAGGCAAAATGACAAGATATGATATAGGAGTAGGGTCAAGATGGGCTCTGAGAAATACACCCTCACAGTTAGGATGGTTAACTGCTGCTGTGTCAGTTATTATATGCAACGATGTCTTGTGTCCAGTTTAGATCAGTATGAGACGTCAGCAGCAGCCGAGCAAAGGTCGCTGTGTGCCAGGTATGCGTCACCTTCGCTAATGTCCATCACCGCGGTAAATGCACCACCACCTGTGCATCCAGGCAGGAGCAAGTCGCAGCTGTAAACAACCACACGCTTGTACCCAGGGACCGTCAGTACAGCGGAGGAGCCGAACGGTGAATTGGGATGGGGGGGTGGTTGGTGGTTGTTCCATTAGCATCAGACCAACGGCCAAGTGTTGGTCAACCAGGTTGTGAACACGGACCACCCCCCTCCACCCACATTCGTACCACGTGACCCACGCCCGTCCACAGACACTGCCGTGAATATTGCCAGCTCGTTATTTACCAAGCTCCAACCGTGTTGAAAATCATACTTCCCGTTAAAGATGTTATCGATGTGTACCAAATTTACAACCATATTGATTTGGCCATTTGAAAGGCCGTCGTACCTGTTGCCGATATCAAATGATACACATGCGTACACCCGTTAATGCAGGGTGTGAGTCAGGCGCCAGTCTTGATAGATGTATTGTAAATCCATGATCTGTGGAGCAGATTCTGTAGATGCATATTTTTTTCATGTTAGCTGGGCCTGCACGGGCAACTGATGCCCTAATCATGGCCATTCCATTAATGATTATATATATATATATATATATATATATATATATATATATATATATATATATATATATATATATATATATATATGTATTATTTATTCCTATGAGTCCACGGGGAAAATGAAACACGAAAAGTTCCCAAGTGCACTTTTGGGTAATAATCACATCATCAGGGGAGACACTAGAGAGAAATATATTACAGTCAGTTGATATACAACGAAGAGACGTTGCTAGGACGCTGTTTGGTAAACATATGATTGTCTTGAACAAACACATGTTTACCAAATGGCGTCCTAGCTACGTCTCCTCGTTGTATAACAACTAACTTATATTTCTCTCGTGTCTTCCCTGATGTGATTATTATACGAAAGAGCACTTGGGAACTTATCGTGTTTCATTTTCCCTGGGGACTCATAACAATATATATATATATATATATATATATATATATATATATATATATATATATACCGCAGCCTGAGCCAGGTACTTGTTTATTAACTGCTAAGACTCGCTGCTTCCCACTGTAGCATGTCCCTCCCTCCCTTCTCGACTGTTCCAGGACACCTTGCTCATTTCGGCTTCTCAGTACACCCCTGAATGCTGTAAGACCTGCTTCCTCACCTCCCACATGTGCACACTGCTGCAGGATCTTGCCCCCGCCCCCTCTCTGACCCTGTCTCTGCTGTTGCAGTACAAGACGCGCGTTGAACCCTGCGGGACTCCTGATCCCCGCTCATGTTTACCAGCAAATATGCAAATGTTGTGGATCCTTGCATTAGAAAAAGTAGAAAAAAAAAAAGAAGAGCAGCCAACCTCCACAAACCTCATAAACTTGCGTAAAAACTGTGTGCAAACATAACGTCCCGACCTCCACACCATCACCCAGTTTTGTCTGGTTCCCCTGCAGGAAGAGTCACCGACTCGCTGAAGCTAATGCTTTTTAGATCTTGTATCTCTGGCAGATGTGGGCTTTACTGAGAGGCATCACACTGGCACACAATTATTTTTTTTTTTTTCTTCCCAGCCTCTCCCTGTGGCAGACCAGCTTTACCTTGAGGCAACGTCTTCTCATTATATTCACTTCTCACTCGAACCGCTTGTGAAACATGGCTCACTTCTCGATACTTAATCTGGCCACGTAACTTTCTGAGAATGCTTTCCACAGCGAATTTATTTTGTCGGCAGTGTCATCACTACTTCACAAGAGACGCAAGTAATGGTATCTTTCACTTTGTTATGTACACAACAGGTTGTCAAAAGAGATGAGTAAAATCACTTATGTACACAACAGGTTGTTAAAAGAGATGAGTAAAATCACTTATGTACACAACAGGTTGTTAAAAGAGATGAGTAAAATCACTTATGTACACAACAGGTTGTTAAAAGAGATGAGTAAAATCACGTAGTTATCGAGTGCTGTCAAGAGACTTTTTATGAGGGCGCCTCTGGTCAAATAATAGCCACAGCATGAGACGTTGCAGAGAGTAAGGACTTAAATTCTTTATATATGAAAAAAAAAAAAAACGGAACAGAAAAAAATACCCTCTGATGTCACAGTGTGTACGTTAGTCTTTGATAAAGCCGTCGATAAAGTACAAAAAAAAAAAAAAGATATTAAGAAAGAAAAATCAAAATCTCCCGGAATGGGAAATCGAATGTGGCGCGTGGCTACTGGTCTGTGTTGAATAGAAAACAACGAATGGTGTTGAATGATGCATCTGTGGCAAGTGGAGTACAACAAGGCTCGCTCCTGGGACGCTTCGTCACCTGCAATGTGGAGGACCTGGAGACCAGACCCAACGGTACAATATAGAAAATAGTTTGCCGACGACATGAAATTATTTAATGAAGATTACCCGAGGCTTTGAGGGTATTTCGACGTACTGATGTTAACAGACATGGCAAATGGATTTTCACGTTGACAGATGGCGAGGTACGCATGCGCTGGTGCTCGATAAACAAATGAACGCACAATGCTTTGTGGACCATTGTTAGAAGTAAAAGACCTTGGAGTGACTACAGTCAACAATACCAAGCTTCATACAATAAAGTCAACAGGATCCTGAGATTCACAGCACGAAATGTATAAAATAAAGGATTTGATATCACTCTTACGCTCTGGTCAGACTAAGCTTGGAATACAGTGTTCAAATTATGTTCACTAAACCTAAAAAGACACAGAAAAAACTAGAAAGAATTTTAAAGAACATCAAAATTTGTCCCGTCACTCAGAAATAAGTTACGAAGAAAAGTCAAAACCAGAATTACCCAAAGTGCAGACTTCAAGAGATCCAACCAGACATAACGTGAAGATTAGACCAAAGAAAACTTCACCAGCAACGCGATCAAAAAAAAACGTTTTCCCAGCTGTCGAGTGGTCGAACGTTGAAGGAAACTTGAACTTCACATGCAGCAAGTGCAAAGACTATCATTACCTTGGAATCATAGCTAGACAAATGCTTCGGTAATGTGTTAACAGTAGATAAAACTGCTACAAGGAGAGATGCTTTATCTCTTTCACGGTCCAACCCCAGCGCAGCCATTTGTAAAATTGGTTGAGGACTTTACAAAATTTCCGTGGAAGTATGCTTTTGTTATATATAATATGCCGGTTGAGCTAGAGGGAGATGGGTGCCCTTCCCATGTACTTCCCCGACCTAACTCGCTCTACACCACCGACTCCACCCTAACTCTTCCACATCAGCAACCTCAACCCAATTCTCTGCCCCTCGCAGCAACCCCACCACAGATTTCTTCCAGACCCAAGAATTCGACCCCTACTCTTCCTCTAACCCTAGCAGCCCCCGCTACACACCTCTGAACTGATCAACCCTACTCCTTCCGTAATCCTCTCAAGTCACTGGACAGACAAATAGACCACAGTATGCCTAGCTGAATACATAGGAAACCGCACCGCTCAAACCTCCTTTAGCAAGAGAACCGCTCAGCAACTGAATGTTGCTCGCCTCACTCCTCTGTTGTGTTGGGGGCTGGGTGGTAGCGGCTTAGCCCGCCGTGTTTTCAAGGAAGGAGTGATCCTCACTGTACAGGTTGAAGTAATGTAAAGCAACTACGCGTGGAGGTAGAACTTGAGGGGATGAGGCCCACTAGAGACTTAAGTGATCGACAACCTAATTAAGTGATGGTCGATTTTTAACGACCAGCAGTGAATAAGATTTCTTCAAACCACCGGACGGACAAATGGACAGTAGTTACCCATCAAAAAGTTATATTAAGATAAATGAAATATGCAGACAAGTGATACTGCACTGACATTTGACCTCGAATGACCAATGAGACCAGGGTGAACAGCAGTGACCTGCAAAACCCCATGGCACAAACAGCGACCAAGAACGACCTCGAGTGACCCAGAAACCAGCACGGGTAAACAGTCATGTTGTTCAGGAATCACCCGCCAGGCGTATCACCAAACCGCCATCGGTCGATCACGTATGCACGCCATACCCTCCCTCCCTCCCTCCTCCTTCCTCCACGCTTTTCACCTAACCACCCGCAGGTTACACCGGCCTCCTGCCTTCCGGGGGCCGCCACTCCTCCAGCTCTCTGCTCCTCCAACAAATTTTAGAAGCTAATAATGAGGCTAAAATCGAGGCTTGCGCGTGTTGACTTGTGTATGTGTTTGCATGCGCAAGTATTAAGTGTGTGTCGAGCATGAGTTAAGTCTTCCCACAATAACCAGATGGAAGCCTAATTGAAGCTCGACCATCGCACTGATATCCTGGATAATGTGGTAATTAACTTACTGATGCCTGGAATCTCGAGGCTCGGGTGTGTGTGTGTTTATGTTCCCAGGCGCTCTGGAGGATGAAAAGCGTAGGGGACGTTGCCAGCGTAGTCTAATTTGTAAGAGTGTGTGTGTGTGTGTGAGGGCATTACACGAACTGCCCTTTTCGGCTGAACTTAAAAGTCGTCCCTGGTAATGCTCGTTCTCATTGAATGGACTAGAACTCAACACTTGTTCTTAGACTAGGACTGTTACGTACACTAGGACAACTCAGCTATAGACTAGGCCATCTATGCTAGAAGTTAGCTCATACTCTGCTGAAACTCTCGCCTATCACCAAGCTAGATCTGTTAAAAGTAATACTGTAGTATATACATGGAGTGTTCAAACTTGATATTATAACGGGGCTGTAGAACACTACACAGACTAGACAAGAACTCTACATTATATTCCTAGGCCAGAAATACATAAGCGAATACGATGTACTTGCAGAAACGCTACATCACCACTAATGCCAGAATTCTTCAATATAACACAGCTAGGACTATGTACTTGTACATCTACATTACGTTCAAGCTCTATAGAATATAATGAAAGAAAGCCACAATATTACGAAGCTTTAAACTTGGGGCTATCAGCTTGTGTGTGTGGAGACGAGGCTGGCTGGCAGAGGAGCGGCCGTTACCACACTCTTCATCGATTCCCATCAACAATAACAACCCTTTGATCAGATAGCGTACGACGGACGACTTATAATAAAAACTCGTATCTCTGCTCAGCTGATGGACAACTGTCGTTATTTCCTCTCCTAACAAAGCGTTATCAGCAGTTAGCTTCCTACATTTTTCGTTCAGAGTCGCGTATTGAAAATTTCTCGCAACGTTTTCTATATATATATATATTCCATACTATTCGCTATTTCCCGCGATAGCGAGGTAGCGTTAAGAACAGAGGACTGGGCCTTTGAGGGAATATCCTCACCTGGACCTCTTCTCTGTTCCTTCTTTTGGAAAAAAAAAAAAAAAAAAAACGAGAGGGGAGAATGATTGGCTGTTTTAGTGGCTTTAGTTTCCTTAATCCTCCAATATACGTGTATACATTAATACCTAAAGGCCTCTGTCTCGCTAGTTCATCATGCAGCGGTGCCCGTTATCTCTGGTTCATCATACAGCGTGCCGTTATCTCTGGTTCATCATACAGCGTTGCCGTTACCCCTGGTTCATCATACAGCGGTGCCGTTACCCATGGTTCATCATACAGCGTTGCCGTTACCCCTGGTTCATCATACAGCGTTGCCGTTACCCATGGTTCATCATACAGCGTTGCCGTTACCCCTGGTTCACCATCAAACGTGCCATTTTACACTGGCTCACCATACAAAATTCCCGACTCGTCATAACAGGATGCCGGTGTCTCGCCGTTTCACTATTCAACGTTACCACTTCCCTGTTTCACCATACAAGTTGCCGCTGTATGATCGCCATACAACGCGTTGCGTCTCTGCTTCACCGCATATGGTGCCGCTGTCTCGCTGGTTCACCATGCAGCGTTGTACCTTCTCATTGGTTCTCCAGACAGCGGTGCCGCTTCTCACTGGTTGACCATACAGCGATGCCGGTTTTCACTGGTTCACCAGACAGCTGTGCCGCTTCTCGCTGTTTACCATAAAGTGGTGCCGCTTCCGCTTCTGTAGTTCACCATACAGTGGTGCCGCTTCTCACTGGTTCACCATACAGCGGAGCCTCTTCTCGCTGGTTCACCATAGTGTTGCTGCCTCCCACCGGTTCACCATAAGCACGGCAGGTGTCTTATTATTTAATTATTCAGTGTGGCTGTGTCATTTGCGCACCATACAGTATACCGCTGCGTTATCACCACCGCCATACGACGTGTAGCTGCCCCTAATACAAAACATTGGTGGATCAGCAGACTATACAGCTATGCCGGTCGTTTGTCAACAGGCCACAGTGTATATCCTGACTCATCACAGAAGTCGTACTCTGCTGTTTGTCTTATGGCACAATGTGGCCTCGGTAACAAACTTATGTAGGGTGACGTCCGCCTCACTCGTACTGCTGCTCCATCAGCACACTATAAAACGCTGCCGCCTCTCGACATTAAAACAATGCAGCGTTGTCTGCCGCCTCTTCACCATTACGCTGGAAACATGGCGCCCTCAGACTCACGCTAGACATCCTCGCTACCTCGCCACCACTATACAACCCGCCGCATCTCATTAGCGCATTGCACAGCGGTGCTCCCTCTCGCCTAAACACTGTACAACGTTGCTTGCTTCACCCTCCTAACCCTGTGCATGTGCTGTCTCTCACCACTTCACGGGGAAACGCCTCACTATAGCACCGTACATAATGTGCCGCTTCTCGAGAGCCGCTGCGGAATCAGCGTCCATCCATGACGCTCGTAAACACACATCAGACGACCAAGGACATGAAGGATAGGTTGCCGCTACCTGCGAGATGGCGCCAAGACGCCATCTGTTAAAATACTGATAATGTGCGAGACGAAGAACGTCCACCTTGCCGACACGTGATCAGTGTAGTCCACTGAGGGTAAACTGATGAATCTTCCCCAGTACGCAGCGGGGGAAACAGGATGTTACACTTGCTGGGACGAGACACCCGAAGCAGGTCCGATTGTGTGGTCGAGTTCCTTTGCTCAACACCTGCCTCCAGCCAGCTCCTCACACTCGTCGTATAAACAAATTATAATATCCTTTGTAAAATTTACGATCTGAACGGACGAACATTTAAGAGTTTTACATGGACCAAAAAGGTTAAAACCTAATTTTCTGACAATTTCATTCCCAGATTTTATCATTTTTCCCATTGCCTCCGAACGCAAATTTTCCATACGGAAATTGAAATATACCTTTTTTCTCCCCCCACTGTCATACAGTCTCATAATTTGAACTTTAACAATATTTTTTTTTCCCCCCTCCTCGTGGGATGTATTGCCTTTACCTCCTCCCCCATCACCTGTACAGCAGGGAAGGAACATCGCCTCTCGACCGCACGCTAATTAAACGTCGTATCTCTATTAGCATCAGGCCAACCCAGGAGACGTAACGAAACATTTAAAGACTTTTATACGAACTTGTCCTTCTTTGGTAACATTATTTTTTTGGTTCAAACCTAATAATACTGTTAGTAATATATGTATGTATCATCAGTTATCGTGATGTTATTATATAGTCAGTGTCGTCAGAACCCTGCCAACACAATGACATCACTTGGCAACATCATGCGTAAACACCTGCCAACCAGGGAGTGTGTGCCAGACACCACTGCCACCAACTGGAGGACGTCACTGCTTTGCCAACATCGAAGTCATAACGTCATTGCACTGCTAACGCCGTGACAGCGTCACTTACACTAGCACAGTGGCACTGTATTCTAACACCAAGACGTCACTGCATGTCAACACTACTACGATAATCCAAGTGCACCGCTATTAACATCACTGCCCAGGCGACTTGCACTCGCTACACTGCCACAAAACCAGCACTGAGAGGCTACATCACAGCCCACCATCAGACCTGCCAGCAACCATGACGTTACTGCTTTGCCAACCCTGACGTCACTGCGCTCCTGCCGACTCCGGTCCCGAGCCATTAACAAAGACCTCAGCGCGGGAGCAGATGCTCGGCGATAGTAATCAACAAGCTGTGCGGCACCGCTCCTCGTCATATGCCAACTGCCCCCGACCAACTGGGAATCTTAAAAACTCTCCCTAGACTAGCACTGCTCTCTCTCTCTCTCTCTCTCTCTCTCTCTCTCTCTCTCTCTCTCTCTCTCTCTCTCTCTCTCTCTGTCTGTCTGTCTGTCTGTCTGTCTCTCTCTCTCTCTCTCTCTCTCTCTCTCTCTCTCTCTCTGTCTGTCTGTGTCTCTGTCTGTCTGTGTCTCTGTCTGTCTGTCTGTCTGTCTGTCTCTCTCTCTCTCTCTCTCTCTCTGTCTGTGTCTGTCTGTCTGTCTGTCTGTCTGTCTGTCTGTCTGTGTCTGTCTGTCTGTCTCTCTCTCTCTCTCTCTCTCTGTCTGTCTGTCTGTCTGTCTGTCTGTCTGTCTGTCTCTCTCTCTCTCTCTCTCTCTCTCTCTCTCTCTCTCTCTCTCTCTCTCTCTCTCAGCAGCTATAACTGAAAAAAAGAAAAATATGCATTGAAAGGTAAAACGAATGTACACCTTACAACCATCCCAATAGGCTAAGCTTTTTTTTTCAGATTCAAGAAACGCCGGTCACTTTGAGTGCTGATGCATGGGAGCATTTACTCGTACAAATTAACCCACCGTTCATTTTGT
The DNA here is from genome assembly GCF_036320965.1 of Panulirus ornatus. NCBI lineage: Eukaryota > Metazoa > Arthropoda > Malacostraca > Decapoda > Palinuridae > Panulirus > Panulirus ornatus. The sequence goes on along the minus strand of NC_092265.1, from coordinate 12,272,344 downwards.
GTTTAAATGGATCCACGACGTTGTGTAAAGGGTACGCGATGACCGATACAATCAAGACGTCTGTCCTGTTACGGTCCTGGCTGTCCTTCTTGTAAAGTTTATTCTTGAGTCCGATACTTGAGCTTATAGTTGTTATAAAGGTTCCGTTCAGTATTGAATATAATAATAGGATCTGAGCCATCCTACTTAGTTAATACCTTTGTCAGTAAATTATCTCAAAGAGTCGTCGATAGAAAGAGCTTTAACAGATATGGTTCACATGACGGGGAGATGCTAGCGAATGTTACTACCATTGTCTACAGTGGCTTCACCTGGTTACAACCCTCTTGTGTTATGTCCAACTTCCAGACTCAGGTTTCATACTGTTGGCATACAACTGCAGTCATTTTCCCGATCTTAGATTGAAACCTCAGAGACGTTGGGGGGAATGACCAGTGGGCGCGCGGGAAGCGAGAGAGGGAAGCCGAGTGGGGATGGGGACCGACTAGGCTTCTGCCTCTCGCAGTCTCCTCACGCCCGCGAGACTTAGGGTAAGTTATGACAATAAGCGTTTCTCATTATCACAGTGTCCGCCGCACGAGTGACTCCACTGGCTAATGAACTGGGGGTTTAACTACTGTTCAAACGAGTTGGAAGAAGTAAAAGATATCATCAGCCGAAGAACGCGTATGATATATGGGAACGGACGAGCTGTCCCAGTAATGGTGGTTGTTGAACTCCAGTGTTGCCCTCTGTCGTGCACAAGGATATTAAGGATACAGATGCTTTGCACTGTGGTCACATTCAGGTGATAGATGAGAAGAAAAAAACAGAACACTGGAAAAGAGTAGGGACTGCAGTTAGCATTTTAATGCGGCTGACAGAGGAGGTGGGCCAAAGGGAGAGGACCAGTACCAGCCGCTGGCTTCGGGTTCTATTCATTTGGGGGATGGGTGGCTGGGAAGCCAAAGGCGAGGGATGTTTACCTGGGAGGGAGGCAGGGACACTATGAATAAAATGCGGGAGGGAGGGAGGGAGGGAGGGAAGGAAAGGGGGATAACCAGGCAAGGCCAGAAAACAGGGAAGGGCAAAGCGTGAGGAAGAAGTTAAAGGAGGGAGGGAGGGTACACTATGAGGCAAGGACGTTTGTAGGAAAGGGTACAGTGTGAGGCAAGGAGACTACCGGGTGGACGAGGGAGGGATACAGTTTGAGGCGAGGACAAATCTATTGTGTGGTACACAGCGTAGTTATAAACAGAAAGGAGTGACGTATTGTGAGGCAAGAAGGGGTAATGGATGGAAGTAAACAAAGGAGGCAAGAAGAAACGTGGATGAGGGAGAAATACAGTGTGAAGCAGTAACAGGCGGGGCGGGCTAGCATGCACGGTTGTGCTAATATTTAGGAACCTTGAGCCACGCTGGCGACAGCCTAGCTCGCCCTTACACTGTGCTGTAAACGCTCCAGCCTGACGCACATCGACTGACTTTACCGAGAACACTAGCAAAATAGGACGAAGTAGTGTTTTACAATATTCAGAAATGTTTATATATCCTACCTTCGTATTTATGGTACTCGAGCTAAACTGTTGTTCGTTCATTTTCCGACTGCATAAATATCATAAATTTCATATTTGTTTTATATAATCTTTATAGCATTTGTTTCGTAAGAAACTTCCGCAGTGGAATGACGGTAGTTCAGCAGCCATCAATGTTTTTCCCTATGAACATAACTGGTTTTACTGGGCAAACACTACTATGGAAGTCATCACTGCTGATAACTGGCGCATCCCTTTGTGTAGAAACTTGTAGCGAACGCAATAGTCGTGGTTCTGAGTCTTCAAACAGAACCCTCTGTCTGTGTAGTTTTGACTATCATTATACAACTGTAAGCGGTTCACAGACTCGGCAGAATTTGTAACATTTCTAGTACGGACAGTTAGTGCAAAGTCAAGTGACCCAGTTCGTATGCACATGTTTACATATTGCCGCCCGTGTACTGAGAACCAGCATACGGTAGCTCACCACACCGAGGACAGTAAGGGATGAGCTCCGGCCAACCAGACGATATCGACTCGGTGTACCCGAGGTACGGGGTATAAATTTTACACATGAGAAACTGTCAAGGCAGGAAACACAGACGGAGGGAAGGGATAAGCCGAGACACGACGAAGCCGAAAGAAGAGTAATAATACTAAGAAAAAAGGATACGAGACGAGAGGTTGTAGGGAAGTATGCAGACGAAGGAGAGGGAAGGGGGAAGCAGAGGAAGAAACAAATTGGAAAAATATGAATTGCCTTCAAACAGCATTATAAACATTGTACATCACGTCCCCTTGTCCTGTCCTAGCTTCGCACGTCACGCCCCCTTGTCCTGTCCTAGCTTCGCACGTCATGCCCTCCCCATGTCCTGTCCTAGCTTCGTATTCACCACCAGCAATCGAGCTGAGCCAATATGGCTCTGCAGTCTTCCAAGTTTGTTGCGGAAAAGGAACAGATGGGAACCCAGCACACGACTCTCGCTCGTTCCTTTTATTACATGTGTTCCATGATCTATTACGCCCTTATTTACGCCCAACCCCGGAGTTTCTTCTCCAAGACTAAAGACGGAATAAATTCCAAACTGCCGATGCCACTTTATGGGCCATCAAAACAGCTGTGGAGAGCTTCATAAGAAAAAAAAAACTATAGCGTACCAATGGTTACTGATAACATGAGCGGACGGTCGCCCCAGCCGTTCAGCCCACTGGATCATTTTTTGGGATGTTTGTGAGATAGGAGTGGGAGCCAGCCTTTCGTTTTATTGGTAAAACTAACGATGGTGTAACCAGTGATCAGGACGTGACTTTCTCACGTTCTGTATTTCGACCTTTTAACAGGATGCTGCCCCCACCGGACCCTCGATGTACCAAGGCCCGCTCTCAGGATGTAGTGGTGGTGGAAGGTTCACACACCCGCAATCGCGAAGAGCTCAAAATATCAAAGTAGAAACACACTGTATCATTAAGAAAACTTTTGGCAGTGTTTTTGAGTTAATTCGGATATCAAATTACTACAGTTTTTGAGTTCATTTGGATATCAAATTACTACTATCGTTTGAGTCTAAACAGAAGTTTATACAACATAAGACAGCTGACAGAGTTCATCAGTAGTTTTGTTACACAAAAATAACATGCTTCCGGAGATGATAAAAAAAGGTCGTAAAACTGATATGGTAGTTTCATGTTACTTGTGTAAACATCAGATATACACGCATTTACGAATCATTTTTCCCTTTGGGAGACTATAATGGTTAATCTTCAAAACACAGATAATAACTAAAAGTTCATGGGTTAATTGTCTGGATTATATGACTACCAAAAGGCCAGGGTAATTAATATGACCGTCAACGTAAAGCTACAATAACAAAGTCCTTTTTAAAAGCTGTTTTCAAGTGCTCAGGATAATTCAAAGACCTCATAACACTCACTGTGCACAAGACTCGCGTAGTTTATAAACATACAGTAAGGCTCAAGAGGGATAATCTTCCCCCATTCGATCCAAGAGTACAACTGTATCTATTGTCATTATCCTCATAGAAGTCATACCTAAGAATACTAGTCCTTGATTGTGTTTCTGGGAATGTAAGACACAGCTCTCGTAATAATATTAAAAGACTCGTATTCCTACATATGATACTCGTTTCGTGAAGTTAGGATCATCTCTCTCTGAGAAATATATATCTCAGTTGAAATGACAATATCATCCGTGTTGAGGAAGGTTTACGAGCGCCAGTGAGTGGGTAGCTGGCTTCAGTCCATGTAGGGAGCTAACCCTGCACGTTCCCGGCCCATGCTCAGCTCAAGAGAGAATAACTGGACAGACCATTTAGCATGAATATGCCTCGGAGATGAAGCTACCCGCGCTATGGTTTATCTGTATATAGTTAAAAAAAAAAAAGAAAACTTAAAAAGATTAAACTTCAAACATAACAGGTGATCCATGAGAAACTGAACCTTGAACATTTATTTATATATACGGCTTCACAAACAAGATCAGTGGACACTATGTACGTGTAAACCTCGCCCGTCAGGATCTGCAACTTGTAACATGATGCACGACTTAAAAAAAACGGACATTCAGAAAGAACTCCAAACATACCTTGTAAGATATTGTTTACTCCAGACATTGAATGAGTATTGTTTGTTGCAAATGGTTCACTCTCGTAGCGTGTAAGTTGCCCAGTGTGTCCTACCTAGTTCCTGAGCCGTTTTTTGCATCGTGTGTGTGCCACCGCCCACAGGATGGGGAAGAGCGTTTAGATCCGCATTTTTTTTTTTCCCCTTCGGTAAAACGAATGCGTACGTACAGCCCGTCTCTTGTGCTACCTTTTACGCGGAATGGACCTACATAGAAACTGCTGGAATGAAGTAAAGTTAACGCTTCCTTCGACACCACATGTCTTTTCCAGAGTTCATGAATGTCTGGTACAATATTCAAAGCTAATAGCGATGATGAATTAAACCAGACGTTTACCATAAATTGTCTAATCACTTTTGGTTTAAATCGTTAACCAAGAAGAGTTACTCTAAAATGGACATCTTCGTGGCAACTTCCATTCGCTGCCAGGAAATGCGAGGATAGACATAGACAGCAGTTAAAAAATAGATATATCAACCTTTAACTAACCGCAACCCAGGGGTAGGTAGGGCTCAATTCTCGAACCGAGCTGAACTCAAAGTGAGGGACTGGATACCACAACACGAGACAAATGCTATTATAATGGCTGATCTGCTCGGGCATTTACACGATGATTTCCGAGTTTATCTAAATGGTATTCTACGCACCGGTCTCTCGTGGTATCTAGGTCTACCTGCTGACGGTGTATGTTTTATTCATGATTAAAGGAATCCATCGACCTCTCATCACCTTCACTCTTCCAACGGTGCTCGACCAGATTCGTAATGTGTCTACTAACTTTATTTTTCTGCTTTATTTTTTTTTCTAGCAGTGTAAATGTGCATTCTCAGGATAGCTAGTTAACTCAATAACACAAAACACAGACACATACTGTTCTCTGGCAGATCGAATAAATTTTAAGTATATTGATAGAGAAACATTTAGCAAGCTGTTCATAACTTATAAGGCGAAAACTAGATTGTGCTTCTCAAGTCTGGTTAACATACCTAAAGAAGCACAAAGAGCTAATAGCGAAGGTCCAGAGGAAGGCAATAAAGATGTTACAGGGAAAGGCCAGAGGCTATAAATTTGTTCCATCTTAGAATAAAGAAAACTGAAGGGTTATCTGATCACAAACTTTACGTTTTTAAAATATTAATGACATGGACAGTGACCAGTTCTTTGAGAGACGTAGAGTAAGAGCAGCCAGAGGCCCTAACATGGAACAAGAGACTTAATCAAAAAGATTGTATAGTATTTTTTTAAGACTAAGAATGGTGGATGAATGGAAAAGAATGACTGAGGTCACGGTTAATGGAGACCATACAAGTATATTGCTAGCTCAGCCTTGAGGTCAGACTTTCCCGCAACCACTTATTATCATCTTACACAAGCAAACACTTGAGACTGTCACTGGCCACAGATGCAGTACTGAACTAACACCGGGTTCTAGGAGTTTTGTGTAACCACATTTCACACTAATGGAAAAAAAAAAGAATAAGAATCCAAAAACTAATTAGTGGATTTCAGTTTGGTACATGATACTGAGGATTATCTGCAACCTGACTACATAACCTGAACCACTTACGAGAAATAGGAACAGAAGGACAACACACTACCCGCCAAGATCTTCCCAGACGTAAAACTGTTGTCAGTGGGAAAGTAATGCTCCCACCAATGTTCAGGTGCGCCAACACACACTCGAGTCACGTGGTCTACAGTACGCAAGTTTAGTTCTTTACGCTGTAGGCCTACCACCTGCCAGGGACAATATGGCCAGGTAACGTCGAAAATCACTTGCATCTTCGGAGTTGATAAGAACACACATGCACTCTCACTATGCATGTGCCCGCGGTCGTTTGGTTTGCATTATATTTATATATGGTATGTAAACAATGAAATTTCAATGTGACCACACACTGCGGCACCTCAGCAACACGATTGTTTATTCAACATCCAGCTCTGGGTTACCTAACGGTTTGAAACACTCCTGGCTCCAGTTTATAGTCTACCAGACTCCGGTATCGATCACTTTGGATCGCGTCTAATTACGTGTAGAACGCGCTGTGGCATCTCTGTGCAACTGTAGTGAGCACGAAAAAGGCTGATGGTCATGTTCTTGGCGTGTGTACGTAGACTTCAGCCTCCAGTGCGTCCCAGTACTAACGGGCTCGCCTGTTCATCAGTACAAATAAGAATCGATTGAACTTACCTGAACACCTGGGAGGACAGCTGTACAAGCCACACCTTTGCCTAGTATGCGGTTCGGCTAACGTGTCTGAGCGGCACCAACCAGTAACACAAGTCACCACACACACTGATAAAGGTCATAATCTCCTCTCAAGAGAATGTAACGAACGAATTGTATGCACCGATACTCACGTGTTACACGACAAGAGGGCAAGAGACGTACAAGCCTTCTCTAACGTTCCAGGCACGAGTGGCGTGTAATCTGCCGACCACCCCGCGGCAACCTGATTGCTGCCGGGGTCGGCGGGAACACTGTCGTACCCGCCTGGAAGCCAGCAGCGCTTCCATGGGGGGAAAACGGGCTCCTGGTTGACTTACAAGGCAATAAAAAGGATGCTTTACCTTTTCCATACAAGTTATGAATTATGATGTATTCATACATAAATTTCCGTGGCGTTGAACAATCACTGGACAATCACCGACCATGACTTTGTGAGCATCGAACCAAAAAAAAAAACAAAAAATAACACCAAGGTTACATCAGTCATTGTTCCTGAGGCGCTGTAGTCGTGTGTGTGGCAGGGGTGGTGGGGGGGGAGGTTGGAGCCGCCGCTGACGAACTGTACAAAGCGGGCATTTCCTTGTCTCGCCTTCTCCACAGCACTGAACACAGTACACATTGCATAACCTTTTTGTTGTGGTGAATGACGTAAGCCCCTAAGTTTACATGAAAATAAAACAATAGTGGATTGTTAGGGATGATCTACCATACGTTTAATGTTGGCCTGCAACTCTCCTCATTGTTTTGGGAAGCTGTGAAAACAGCCTTCATTGATTTGCATTACCATTGTTCTTCGTAGATGTGATTTTTATTATGGGCTTCACCTGCGTCAGGGGGGGGTCACAACAGAGGAACATTTCACATGTGTGGGGTTGCTAGGCGTGACGTCACTGCAGTCGGCCCTGCACGCCTTCGGCCAGCAGTTCGGCTACGCGTGGGGACCAACTTTTCAGATATGAACGTGCAGCGTAGGTGAACTGTGGTAGCAACACGAGCCCTGTGACGAATAAAGAGAATAGTTTGTAGTTTGATTTTGTGTCTCCAAGTGTATTGACACAATCAAGTGGTATGACAAGGGAAGAAAGAGTACAGAAAACGGTCCGCGTGTGCGATACACTAATATTCTCGGCTGCCAGACGGCAATTGACAGGTCAGGGAGGATAAGCCAGATATGCTGCGCAGTAGCCAAACGCATGTCCTGAAGTTCCCCCGGATACATGAATGTGAACTGTGATTTACTTGCGCTTTTGTTTTAGAAAATTATCATAGGTTTTACATTATATTTTTTTTTAGGGTAGTGTGTTCAAACTAGTTGATTAAAGTGCTTGACTTGAAATGATTTCGAAAGATCTAGTCTGCGTTATTACGAAATTATTATTCTGACATTCATTTTATCTTCAACTGATGCTAAAATGATAAAAGCTTTGACTCATTTACGTCAGATATGATTTACGTAAGTCGTACCATGACTTAGTATGAGCTGGAGGATGCGAAACTGATAAGGTCTGTACACTTGCTTGTCTGTCACAACTTTTGTCATGCTGTTGGTGACTGATAAATGTCATAACTTTGTCATACTGTTGGAGACTGATAAATGTCATTACTTTGTCATACTGTTGGTGACTGATAAAAAACTGTATATCTTGAATTTCTTTGTTGGAAAATGATAACCTTTGGACTTGTAGTTGCTTTTACACGTACTGTCTTCTGCTGCCTTGTATGTGTGTGGCATGAGATCAACAAAAGCAGTGAAAACGAAGCAGGGCAGGAGGTACACACAAGGGCGCCAGTTGCCCTGCGAGTACCAGCGTTGAGTTGCCTACATTTCAAGGCCTATTCCTGGCCAAGCCCAGTCGCCAGGCTTCTGTTCGATACACCAGCCGGAGTCATTTTGTCTTAGTGATACAAGAACCCTTACAACATGAGAACTTCTAACCCCTTGACTATGGCGAGGTGATCATTAAGCGTGACCCTGCAACCTCCAGGAAGGTGGCAAGGTAAAAAGCCCTGCAGGTGGTGCCTGGCCATGGTGATAGATAAGCCACCGTAGATGGTGACCCAAGTGGTAACAGGTTGTGACCGTACTCATGTCTTGAGCAAAGCCAGTTGCCAGGATGAAAGCCAGGCGGAAGCCAGACAATGATAAGTGATCGCAATCCTTGGTAGCTCAAGAAACGATGGAGCAAAGCCAAGTTCGAGGACACCTGGATGGTGGCGCAGCAAAGGTGGCCTCCAGTCAGTGGCGTTATAGGAAACCAGGATCTAACGGTGATGGAACAAATCCAGGAGGTGACACTAGAAGACCAAGCGGTCGTATTAATGTGAAATCAAAGACGTAAGGTAACTGTGGCGTTGGTGGATCGAAACCTGGCCGTGAAGGTGGTGACATCGAAGTCTGGTCCCGATTGCGGTCGTATACAAAAGGCAGTTAATGATAATGACTGTGACCGACCAAAACCAGGTGGTGGTAATAGTGATGATGGTACCTTAAACCCAAGTAGTGATGTTGGTGGATAAATGGCAGGTGGCAGTGTAGATCGGAGCCAGGTAATGGCAACGATAGGCAGGTGATTTTATCCGGTGGGGTAGATCAAAGCCAGACGAACTGTGGTGGTAGACTAAAGCCAGATGATGGTAAACGGTCGTAGTAGATGAAAACCAGGTGACGGCAGTAGTAGCGATAGACCAAAGCCAAGTTTGTACCATACGGCCTGGCGCCGCATTGCAGCAGTCACCACCAGCCGTGTGCAGCAGGCCAGGGACGTGATCACTCCTCGCTCGTCTTCATCCACTTACCCCCTCACCTCACCAGCATCTGGACTCTGACCTGATCGACCAGGAGCATCGAGTTTGTGTGTTGCCGCGACCCACTCTTCATCCTGGCTTTACTCATCCTTAGGTGACCCTCCCAGGATGACCTGCCGCCGGAGATCAGGCTACCGGTCCACACCGGTATACGTAGAACTCCCTAATCAAGCAAGTTACAAGACCCAAGTCTCACAGATGTATTTGGTTCAAGAAAAGGTAACCTCGGTGATATTCTCTTGCACCGTAGACACTCGGTAGTTAAAAAAAAAAAAGTCACTCGGTGATATTCCGTGTCACTCTCATATACGAAGAGGAAGGAGGAGAAAAGCAATGTCTTGAAGACAGACGCTTCGTTCTTACATAACCGGAAGCAGCACGTGTTCGCGTTGGTTGTGTCGGCTGCACGGTGCGCCAGCCTGGAACCAGCGCTGCTGACCTAACACCCTCGGGTCCGCCAGGCATCCGCACACCCCCACTGGACAGCGACGTTGGTCCAGTGGGTCATCAGATGGTGTCTGGGACATCCGTTAAGGGAACTGTGGCTCAAAGGGCTCCACCTCGTTCGTGACCCAGGGAACCAACAGGGAACGCGACTACCACAAGCTCTACACACATCATTGATCTCGAGTGTCCTTAACCATGGAGTCATCAGAGGACGCCTTAGTGACGACGATCCACTTTGCCACTCCGGGTCACTGCTGGAAAGTGTAGGAGTATCCCAGAGTTGGCCCTGGTGAAGATTCAGATGTGTCCGCACAGGTTACGTGGTCGCCGAATACGAGACATAAAAAGATCGCGCGGCTAATCTTCTTGGAATCCAGCGGAACTTCAGGGCCGAGTTAAACGCCGCCATGAGATTACACACCTCCGCCAGCTTTTGGTTGAAGCTGATTCGGCAGCAGTGGTTTTCCTGGACGTGAAATGCAGATGAAAACGACCAAACTCCTCTTACACTTGAGGGTAATAATACCTCAGGAGCACACACAGCTTTAAAATCTTGGCATCACCAACAAGTCTCACCAGCTCCCACGATCATTACAACGCAGTTCAACAACCTCCTCAAGACAAGAAGCCCTCCATCTTCTGAAGAGGGATTTCACTGCTAATGTATACGGGTCGTTAGCCAGAAGCGGCCCATCAGCCGTGGTCGCTCTCCAATGGAAGGATCAGCCATAAAGAACTGGTCATTTTACTTGTTCCGTACGCCACACTGTCTCCCACAAGACGACTGACTAGTTATGGAAGCGTCGGCCTTAGGACGCAAGTCAGCCCAGCTGCACCGGATTTGCGGAAAGGGGGGAGAAATTCGAAGGTCATTTATTGTTAAAAGGATTCCCACAAAATCCGCTGGCACGCCCCTCTCTCCAGTCCCTAGCCGAGTCCTTGTATAGGTACTTAGGTCATTGCCCTTCGTGGCTCCTCCATTTCCATCCAACGGGAGTAACTCACTCTGCTTGAAGGGACAGATGCTGCTCTCCTGACCAAACATCTCTCGCTGGCGTTGGCGTGACTCCAGTCCTCAGTAGCATGGTGCTCCTTTAACTTAAGAGTGAGGGACGCGATATACGTGTGCTCTGCGGTCCATACGTCTCTTTTGATCCCCCGGCTAGAGATTCGGAGTGCATCCCGGGGTTCATGTGTGACATGCAGTCCAAACGTAGCCGTTCAGTGTTGGCGATGAATATTCTCTCGGAGCGCCACGTTCGTCTGTGTGTGTCACACCAGTGGTTCTATAAAGTACGCAGTTCTTTCCTTCGTATAACGTAGGAAGAAACGACAGTATTGACATCCTGGTGTCATATATATATATATATATATATATATATATATATATATATATATATATATATATATAGTGACGACATGGCACAAATAAAACATGGTAGAATCATGAGAAAAGAAAGTAGAAGAAAGAAATGAATCAGGACTCGGAAGGTGTTTGTAGACTTGACTTTTGAAGCAAACATGGTATGAAGAGAGAGAAAGAGAGTGGCTGCAGGTGACGTCATACGAATGAAGATATAACGAAAGTGGCACTGGTGCAGTATAGGAGAAAGATGTATCGAGAGGGGCACTGGTCCAGTAGAGGGGAAAGATGTATCGAGAGGGGCACTGATGCAGTACAGGGGAAAGATGTATTGAGAGGGGCACTGGTCCAGTACAGGGGAAAGATGTATTGAGAGGGGCACTGGTGCAGTACAGGGGAAAGATGTATTGAGAGGGGCACTGGTGCAGTACAGGGGAAAGATGTATTGAGAGGGGCACTGATACAGTACAGGGTAAAGATGTATTGAGAGGGGCACTGGTCCAGTGCAGGGGAAAGATGTATTGAGAGGGGCACTGATGCAGTACAGGGGAAAGATGTATTGAGAGGGGCACTGGTGCAGTACAGGGGAAAGATGTATTGAGAGGGGCACTGGTGCAGTACAGGGGAAAGATGTATTGAGAGGGGCACTGGTGCAGTACAGGGGAAAGATGTATTGAGAGGGGCACTGATGCAGTACAGGGTAAAGATGTATTGAGAGGGGCACTGGTCCAGTGCAGGGGAATGATGTATTGAGAGGGGCACTGGTGCAGTACAGGGGAATGATGTATTGAGAGGGGCACTGGTCCAGTACAGGGGAAAGATGTATTGAGAGAGGCACTGGTGCAGTACAGGGGAGTGATGTATTGAGAGGGGCACTGGTGCAGTGCAGGGGAATGATGTATTGAGAGGGGCACATGGTGTAAAAAGCAGGTTTGAGGCCAGGCGGAATGATGTATTGAGAGGGGCACTGGTCCAGTACAGGGGAAAGATGTATTGAGAGAGGCACTGGTGCAGTACAGGGGAGTGATGTATTGAGAGGGGCACTGGTGCAGTACAGAGGCAAGGTTTATAGGAAGTGGAACTGGTCCAGCAATAAGGAAAGCTTGACTGAGATATAATCATGCAAGCAGCTTCGGTGGAAGCAAGCACAGGAGATGAGGCTGAAGGATTGCTTCAGTCTGACAAGCATTACAGTCCCCGCAGCCGGTGTCACCTTACCTGCCGAGCACCGGCGGCATGCGACCCACGCGCTGCCTCGCTCACCACCGTCACCGCAGGAGGAGGTGGGGGGAGAGAGAGAGAGAGAGAGAGAGAGAGAGAGAGAGAGAGAGAGAGAGAGAGAGAGAGAGAGAGAGAGAGAGGCCAAGGGCACGCAGGAGAGAGGCCGAGGGCGCACAGGAGGAGGTAGGGAGGCAGAGGGCGCACAAGTGGGAAGGAGGGAGGCCGATGGCACATAGGAGGGAGGAAGGGTATCCGAGGGCGCACGGGAGGAGGGAAGGAGGCAGAGGGCACACAGGAGGGAGGGAGGGATAGAGGGAGGCCGAAGGTACACAGGAGGGAGGAAGGGAGGCAGATGGCTTACAGGAGAGAGGCTGAGGGCGCACAGGAGGGAGGCTAAGGGAGCACAGGAGGAAGGGAGGGAGACAGAGGGCACATAGGAGGGAGGAAGGGAGGCAGAGGGCACACAGGAGAGAGGCCGAGGGCGCATAGGAGGGAGGGCACAGGAGGAAGGGAGGGAGGCAGAGGGGACACAGGAGGGGAGGCAGAGGGCACACAAGAGGGAGGGAGGGAGGCAGAGGACACACAGGAGGGAGGCCGAAGGCACATCAGAAGGGAGGGAGGAGGCGGAGGGCACACAGGAGAGAGGCCGAGGGCGCACAGGAGGGAGGCCAAGGGCGCACAGGAGGGAGGGAGCCAGAGGGCACACAGGAGAGGCCGAGGGCGCACATGAGGGAGGGAGAGAAGGAGGCAGAGGGTGCATAGGAGAGAGGCCGAGGGCGCACAGGAAGGGGGGATTTGAAGGAGTCAGAGGGCACAAAGGAGAGAGGCCGAGGGCACAGAAGAGGGAAGGAAGGAGGCGGAGGGCTTACAGGAGGGAGGGAGAGCAGCAAAGGGCACAGAAGAGAGGCCGAGGGCGCACAGAAGGGAGGGAGGGAGGGAGGCATAGGGTGCATAGGAGAGAGGCCGAGGGCGCACAGGGGTGGGGGAGAGGGAGGCAGAGGGTGCATAGGAGGGAGGCTGAGGCCGCACAGGAGGGAGGGAGGTATGAGGGCGCACAGAAGGGAGAGAGGAAGGCCGAGGGAATAGAGGAGGGAGGATAGGAGACCAGGGACACAGAGGAGTGAGGGGTTGCTTTAGTTGAGAGAGAGAGAGAGAGAGAGAGAGAGAGAGAGAGAGAGAGAGAGAGAGAGAGAGAGAGAGAGAGAGAGAGAGAGAGAAGGGCTGTTGAACGGGGACGATTAAGAGAGGAAGAGGGAGGGAGAGCTGAAGAGGAGGTAAACAGGAAGGAGAAAGAGGTTTGTCTGGAGATGGTGAGGGGAGCGACCAGTTTGGAATGAGGGAACCGAGAAGCCGAAGGAAGGAATGAAGGGAGAGCAGGAAGAAGGCCTGATAGCTTGAGGGAAGTAGAGGGAGGGTTAGGTGGAGGTAGGGAAGGATGGAGGGCCTGGGAGAGGGAGGAAGGGATGGATGGAGGAGGACCCGGGGATGGCGTGCAGTGTTCGCATGACGGTTCTACACCCACCAGCGCACCATGCATGACTCACGAGAAAAACAATCCAGCCAGTGTCCGCTGTAAACACATTCAAGAGTCCCGCTCCCTCCGTGTTTGTGGTGGGTAGTAAGACAGTGCACGGTACGCCAGGAGTGTGTCCTGATGTGACGATGCTTGGCCAGTGGGGCTGAACAGATGGCGTGTGTAGCATATGGCCATGGTGACTCGGCACTAGAGAGAAATATCTCGCGTGCTACACGTCCTCTTGATTGATTCACGTCAGACTAACGTACACGATTCTCTGATTCATGAATGACCAGGGAAATCGTGGAAGTGATCTTCGGTTGATATGTACGTACGTGGTCAACAACACGGCCAAGGGCCAAGTTGACGCTTATGCCGACCAACCTTCACTGTTGGGCGAGGCACCAGGCAGGCGTGTTCCTCTCCTGCTCCTGGCCATGAGTAGAGTATGGTGAAAACTGTTTGTACGAGGTGGTCGGTGTGACGCCCAGGCCGATGAATGCACTCATGTCTTAATGGTGATCACAGACGTGAGCACTGGAAGTGCAATGTCTAAGGCGGTCGTATCATCCAGGAAGCACCAAGCACCAGTCCTGGCAGCGCCCTGGCTTACGTCACTGGTCGCTGCCATCAATTGTTTGTGTTTCCTCATTTTTTTTTTCCCCAGATAGAGATTGTCCCTGGCTGGTGGTACTGTGGCCCACCTGTTGGTGGCGCAGGTTAAAGCGGAGGACCCGCCGCAGCGGGCTTCCTGCCCTGTGTTGGGATGGTGGGAGGGAGGATGGCTCTGTGGGGGGAGACCCACCACGCTACCATCACCTAATACACTCAACACATTACCTGCTGTGATACACTCACCACAGCACCACCAGCTCTGTAACATAGCAGTGATGCTGTGCTTGTCTGTGTAACACAACACTAATGCCGTGCTGGAATCAGTGTAACTCAGGATTGTTTCTATGCTGGATGCAGCGTAGCAGAGCACTGATGCTGTGCTGGGGTCAGTGTCGCACAGCACTGATGCTGTGCTGGGGTCAGTGTCGCACAGCACTGATGCTGTGCTGGGGTCAGTGTCGCACAGCACTGATGCTGCGCTGGGATCAGTGTCGCACAGCACCGATGCTGCGCTGGTGTCAATGTAAGTGACGAGAGCAGGTCATCATCATCGCCTCTCCAGTCATCCATGCGTAGCCCTGGTCATCACCAGCATTGCTCGTAGTTTACAAAAAGACCACATCACACGTCATGATCCCGGTGTGACGTCACGGAAGACAGCACACACTGAAGAGTGAATGCTGATGAGAGGCTCCCTCGTCCTCCCCTTGCTCTCCCGTGTAACCAAAGCCTCTCGGTACATAGAATCATCATTGGATACAAGGGCATTGTGATGCCTTCCCCGTCCGCTGAGAATATCACGAAGGACCTGGTGTGCAAACAACCCTACATCGGTTAGGTTTTGGTCGCTGGTGTAACTTAACTTTGCCGGCGGATTATCCAGTCAGCAAGTGTGGTAATGTGGCTTTGATTCACCCCTGAGTAAAAAGTAACAAATTACCGTAATCATCTGTTTCCTGTCCTCGTTTTCCCCCCGGTGACGAGGTCATGTATACGTGCTGGGAGTAAAGGCTCTTGCTCGCGGTGTTGGGACGCCCTCATCTGTGTGTGTGTGATGGGGTCCGTCACACGCTTGTCCTCACCCTGGTCCAGTCTGTCGCACATCGGTCTCTCCACCTCCTACCACCAGAGATCCTTCTTCCCGGAGCTGCCGTTCGGCATCATAACCGGATCGAACCCATCCCAACTCGTACACACCGCCACCAGATCAGCCCCATTCCAGTCACTGTGAACATCGTCAGCAACATTGTAATGCTTGTATTGCAACTGTCAGTTTGAAACCCCACTCCCTGTCATAACCCCGATGACTTTATTGTACGTATTTACTCAGTATATTATCATCACTCCATGTCTCACAGGTGGGTCGTCCGGTCTGCCACGGTATGATCACAGCGTAGGTTCTTGATGGCCTTGATGCGCTGCTCCTCTGTTTATAGAGTATTATCCTACATGTTTATAGGGAAGCCGCGCGGCCTTCACACTTTCTCTACATGCGTATTTTCTCTCTCTCTCTCTCTCTCTCTCTCTCTCTCTCTCTCTCTCTCTCTCTCTCTCTCCATCTCTTTCTGGTTTATAAACATCTAATGTTCCTTCTGACTTTGATTTTTTTTTTTTTTTTTTTTTTTTTTTTTTTTTAATACTTTGTCGCTGTCTCCCGCGTTTGCGAGGTAGCGCAAGGAAACAGACGAAAGAAATGGCCCAACCCCCCCCATACACATGTACATACACACGTCCACACACGCAATATACATACCTACACAGCTTTCCATGGTTTACCCCAGACGCTTCACATGCCTTGATTCAATCCACTGACAGCACGTCAACCCCTGTATACCACATCGCTCCAATTCACTCTATTCCTTGCCCTCCTTTCACCCTCCTGCATGTTCAGGCCCCGATCACACAAAATCCTTTTCACTCCATCTTTCCACCTCCAATTTGGTCTCCCTCTTCTCCTCGTTCCCTCCACCTCCGACACATATATCCTCTTGGTCAATCTTTCCTCACTCATTCTCTCCATGTGCCCAAACCACTTCAAAACACCCTCTTCTGCTCTCTCAACCACGCTCTTTTTATTTCCACACATCCCTCTTACCCTTACGTTACTTACTCGATCAAACCACCTCACACCACACATTGTCCTCAAACATCTCATTTCCAGCACATCCATCCTCCTGCGCACAACTCTATCCATAGCCCACGCCTCGCAACCATACAACATTGTTGGAACCACTATTCCTTCAAACATACCCATTTTTGCTTTCCGGGATAATGTTCTCGACTTCCACACATTTTTCAAGGCTCCCAAAATTTTCGCCCCCTCCCCCACCCTATGATCCACTTCCGCTTTGATATGTCTGATATATATGATATTGGTATATGATAACAATAATTATGATAAATTTTATATATATATAATATATATATATATATATATATATATATATATATATATATATATATATATATATATATTGGAAAGGATCACAATTTTGCGCGTGATCAAGTGTATTCCTGTGAGTCCACGGGGAAAATGAAACATGATAAGTTCCCAAGTGCACTTTAGTGTAATAATCACATCATCAGGGGAGACACAAGAGAGAAATATAAGTCAGTTGATATACAACGAAGAGACGTAGCTAGGACGCCATTTGGTAAACATGTGATTGTCCTAGCTACGTTTTGGACAATCACATGTTTACCAAATGGCGTCCTAGCTTCGTCTCGTCAATGTATATCAACTGACTGTTATATTTCTCTCTTGTGTCTCCCCAGATGATGTGATTATTACACGAAAGTGCACTTGGGAACTTTTCGTGTTTCATTTTCCCCGTGGACTCATAAGAATATCTTGATCACGCGCAAAATTGTGATCCTTTCCAATATATCTATATCTGTCTATCTATCTATCTATCTATCTATCTATCTATATATCTATCTATCTATATATATATATATATATATATATATATATTTATATATATATATATATGCGCGCCTCCTCTGTCTGTTTGTAATCACCAAATTTAGCTATAATTTTGTCCTTCCAACCTTTCCCTCCCATTTTCTACGCTTTCCCTCATGTCCGATAATTTTGTAGTGTTAAAGTTTTGCTGCCCAGCTATATTCTGAGTCACGAATTATTGTAGAATTCCTTTATGGAAGTGTTCAGTTACGCACCATGAGGATGAGATCTTCTGTTACACACACACACACACACACACACACACACAAACATCCACTTCCATGATTGGCCCAGGTGCGCAGAGTGGCCCACCAGATGAATACGCAATCATCTGTATGGCAGACTGACCTGGGGGAGATGCTGAACAGGTAATCGACTCGTGTGTCCTGACTTAATTTGACTGTGTGTCGATGGTAGGAGCGACGCCGCGGGCAGGGCACACCTCACGCGCCACAGTGCGCTCCCAAGATGAGCAACGACGCCTCCGGCCAGGCCGACATCCCAGGCAACACGAGCGGTCGCCGCTACGTCTTGCTTTCCTCTGGGAAATCAAGGAAAAAGTTTTTTTTTTCTCTCTCTCTCTCGCTTCTGTATTTTCCATGGTGTTTGTTCCGTACCGTCCCAGAGTGCAGTAAGTTGCTTCCTCCAGGCTCCAGCGGTGTGGGCACTGATACTGTGGCCATCATAACCACATCTTGTGCATGTGGCAGACACAGGGCAAGCACAGCCGAAGACCCTTTTCTAGCATCATGCTAGCCAACACCACGCAGTAGAGGCCATCATTATATCAGTAATCATAAGGTAATATCGCCTCTACTTACTTGGATATCATTAGTCAATTATCCTTTCATGCCTGCTGAGTTATACATCTGACGGCAGGTAATTATTCATTAACTGTGGTTATCCGTGGACCAATTACTGGACACAGGCAGGGGGGGACTCCGGCATTCCAGTTCAGTGATGGTTAGAACTGAAACGGTCTCCAGTGTTTGGAGACCTGACCTCCCCTCCCCTTAGTGTGGCGTCAGTAGCCGTGTTCTAACTTACCGCACGTCGCATCCTGGTGTATCCTGGGCTCTCCACAACCTTGGTGTGTGTCATGCTGGGGGAATAATGGCGAGAGGTTAAGTTTTTGAGACTTCTCTGCAGACGAGGGTCAGTCACTGATTTTAGGTCATGAAAATGTTGATATTTCAGGTCTTATTAGGTTCATGCTGAATGTTAGCGATGTTTGAAAAGTGTATCACCTCCATGTCTAGTGTCGAATGTTAGCGATGTTTGAAGAGTGTATCACCTCCATGTCTAGTGTCGAATGTTAGCGATGTTTGAAGAGTGTATCACCTCCATGTCTAGTGTCGAATGATAGTTTGAAGTTCATGTTCGGTGATGGCGATGATGTTTGAGGTTTGTCATTGCTCGGGCCAAAGTTGGCTTGTGTGTGATGTTTACACTCGACCTGTCGAATGTTGGTTAGGTCCTGAGATCCAGCTTTTGATAACAGTTAATAATGACTTAAGGTCAACCCCTTTTTGTTTTCCAGTCCCGTACCGTCAAGATGGCGGTGGTGGTCGTTGGCATTCTAGGAAGCCCTTGATTCCCCGGGGCGCGACGACACCACCCTCAGGTACTGACGCCCTGGAGTTTGCTCACCCTATACACATGGTTCGCACCGTCGTGCTGAGGGGTCGAGAACACGGATTGCCAGGGAGGCACCGTCGTACTCAAGGTTCTGGCTTGAGAGTTAATTAGTACAGTTAACGAAACCACTAAGTCAACAAATGGGTATTGCGTCACAATTCAGACTCGCTGGGAGAGAACGTATACAAACCACCAGATGTTCATCTTACTATCTCTGGTGCCTGCAGGCGTGTGGTGGTGGTCCCAGACTGGGTGTGATAATGTATTGGTGCAGACCAGCAGAGTTTCCCACTACTGTTGGAGTCCCCACCTGTGTGTGTGTGTGTGTGTGTGGTTGTGTGTGTATGTGTGTGTGTGTGTGTGTGTGTGTGTGTGTGTGTGTGTGTGTAACACGTTGGGGCTGGGAGTATGCTTGCACATTATGTTTACTCATTCATTCGTTTGAGAACTTGTCTCCCGGCGCATTAGAGTCAACATATCAGACTGATGGCGTGCATGTGTGTGTGTGTGTGTGTGTGTGTGCAGGAGTGAGCCGGTGTGGTCAGCAGTACAGATAACTTCTTTGAAACCGACCATTCGGTACACCTGCCACGTGAGGGAGTCCCGGCAGCAAGGACGCAGCCTCAGTGGTGTCATTCAAACTTTCAAGATAACTACTGCCTCGGTTGGGTGGCTCCCCGGTGTGAGGCGACATGATAGTCACCTGACGAAATTGGGAGCACATGACGGCACCTGTGTTTTATGGATGTGATGTTTCGTCATAGTGTTTAACGGGGACTTCGTTGGTTGTGAGGGTGGGCTGTAGTGAGGAACTGTGAGGTATGCGGAAACTGTCAGCCTACGTCAGGAAACCTACCCCACATAACGTCGCACCTGTCCCTCTGTTTCCACACTCTACCTACCCTGTATAACCTCCTCCGATTCCCGTTTTACACAAGCCATCGATCAAGAACAGAAGTGTATGTGTGGAGAACATTTCCTTTACAGAAATTAACTTTACAGTCGTGTGTGTGTAAGTTTCATTGTCACCAACAAGATCAGTTTCAGTCAGTCATCGCTCGGGATTTTATGGACTTACACTCAGTTTGACCCGAATGCATGCATGACACATGATGATACGTAACCCATGTGACTCAGGGTCGGGAGGGGATGTGTAACAGCTCTGTAATCACCCAAGGGAAAACAGAGATGGCCGTGTTTGCACTCTCACCTCACACGCTCGGCCGGGGACGCTGGTAGAAAGCGTCGCTGAGAGAAACTAGTGTTTTGACATCTTTGGTAATGCAATGATCGCCAGCAACCATGACAATGGAGATGATGGTGGTCTGGGGAAGCGCTGGTATCATGCAAAAGGCTCATTGGACCACCTGACATCCATCAGTATGTAGCGTTACCCCCAGGCTGATGACTGTGGCCAGGAGACGTGTAGTGCTGGGCGTAACGTACCAGTAACAGGTATTAAGGTCTGGTCCAGTGATGCTGGGTATGTATCAGGGACTCTGTAATTCACTCCTCCAACATGTATAAAGTCCCACACAAGTTTTAATCCTTCAGATGTCTGGATGTGTCTGTGTATCTTGTTGTCTGTGATGATTGGTACGCGACAATATGCATCCTGTTTGACCCAGAACCAGGTGGTTATCACCTGCCACACGAATGATCGAAACCCTCAGACAATATAGTGTGTGACGTGTAAGTGGACACCTCTGTATCTCTTCTTCTTATGTGTCGTGACGTAACTGGCCTTTGGTGACCAAGCAGAACCCTTGAGTAATGTACCTGCCTCCTGAAACGTGAACCAGGCGGCTTGCGGCATCCATGGGTCTCGACATTTGGTTTTCCACGATGCCTGGAGATATTCCAATACTTGCTGTTATACATTTCTTCGCGAGTGTGGCCAGCACCCAGGTGGGACAGTCTTTGGCGATGGCGTAATTGTGCATCGTCTCATTTGTAACGCCGTGGTTCCCACCACTGTACAACAGTGTGTTTATGGCTAGTTGGCTGGAGGTAAAGATATAGATATCTTTCTTGATTTTAGACCGGATGGACACAGTCTGTAGGAGCTGAAGAATCTGGGGAGTGCCAGTGTTCATAGAGATGTTTAGAAGAACGGAGGTCAGGGGTTGGAGACCCCCTGGGAGGCCTTGTTGGAGGGTACCTGCGAGTGTAGTATGCAGGAGTAAGAAAAAGATGAGTAAGACAATAGAGAGTTGGGGTTCAACCCAGGTGCCCCATTGTCAGTTGTCA
Source organism: Panulirus ornatus (assembly GCF_036320965.1). Taxonomy (NCBI): domain Eukaryota; kingdom Metazoa; phylum Arthropoda; class Malacostraca; order Decapoda; family Palinuridae; genus Panulirus; species Panulirus ornatus. Next base: position 12,251,139 of record NC_092265.1, on the reverse strand, counting down.
AATACTCTCTCATACTCTCTCTTGTGCATGATCGTAAGGACTGAGGAGCAAGTGGCGGACATTTAAACGCAAAGTTTTCTGAGGAAACTTTTTGTTGCATATGAATGTAATTTGCACAAGCGATGCCTCGCAGTGTGTGCTGGCAGACTTGCTTGAGTCTTTATATTTCCGGCGAGATGTTTCCCAACGTTCAGCAGAGTGGAACACACAAAATCTCTCCTGGCCGATCCTTCTTTTATGTGCGATACGTTCTGGCTTGTGCACTCGTACCCAGATGTTTCAATACAAATTTCCTGTGATATGCGTCAGGATCCTTCTTACTGACTCTCCTCCGTGGCTCTTAGCGAAATTATCTGAGGGGGAAAGAAGAGGAGGAGGAGGAGGAGGGAATAATAAAGGCTATTCGAGGTTGTATCCAATCTCTTTGTCACCGCTTGCTTAAGTGGTAAAGAAAACGGTATTACCAGAATAACTTGTACGTATCTCTCCTCTCCCAAAAGGTCACTTTGGTGCAAATGGTCGTGCATCTCTGTTGTCCCTCCTAGCCTGCTGTGTGTGTGTGTGTGTGTGTGTGTGTGAGAGAGAGAGAGAGAGAGAGAGAGAGAGAGAGAGAGAGAGAGAGAGAGAGAGAGAGAGAGAGAGAGAGAGGATGAGGTGTCACGGCGGTCGGTCATGACCATCGTGACTGTCATGTGATACTTGCAAGCTGGTGTTGACAGTCGGTGTTGAGAGAGAGAGAGAGAGAGAGAGAGAGAGAGAGAGAGAGAGAGAGAGAGAGAGAGAGAGAGAGAGAGAGAGAGAGAGAGGTCACAGTGGTGCGCGTGATCTAGTATATGCATAAAACCACGAGGAAAATGAGACACGATAAGTTCCCAAGTGCACTTTCGTGTAGTGATCACATCATCAGGGGAGATACAATAATGAGATAGAAGACGTAAAACAGTCAGTTGATATACATAAATGAGACGTATCTAAGACGCCATCGGTTTGCGAGAATGAGATAGAAGACGTAGAACAGTCAGTTGATATACAAGAAAGAGACGTAGCTAAGACGCCATTGGTTTACCAATGGCTTCTAAGCTACATCTCTTCCTTGCACAGCAACTGACTATTCTGACAATGTGATCATTACATGAAAGTGCACGTAGGAACTTATCGTGTTTCATTTTACTCATGGTGTGTGTGTGTGTGTGTGTGTGTGTGTGTGTTCATTCCTCATCTCTGGCTCTGCCATACACCTCCGTTTTACCTACGCGTTACACCCCATCCTCCACCTTCGCCCTCCAGTTACCTTCCCTCCCTACAGCAACCCTCCCCCCGCCGCGCCGCACACCTTCCGCCCTGGGGGTTTTTCTACCGTGGTCGCCACAAGGAAGTGGGTGACGGCTGCCGGGGGTGGCAAAAAGGTGGATAATGATGCGTGAGGACCGTGGCCGCGGCTGTGGCTGTTCTGGATCGCTATACACTGGGCATTCCTACTGGCCTGGGGGAGTTACGGTGGCCTGGGGAAGGAGTTACGGTGGCCTGGGGAGGAGTTACGGTGGCCTGGGGAAGGAGTTACGGTGGCCTGGGAAAGGAGTTACGGTGGCCTGGGGAGGAGTTATGTTGGCCTGGGGAGGAGTTACGGTGGCCTGGGGAGGAGTTACGGTGGCCTGGGAAAGGAGTTACGGTGGCCTGGGAAAGGAGTTACGGTGGCCTGGGGAAGGAGTTACGGTGGCCTGGGAAGGAGTTACGGTGGCCTGGTTAGGAGTTACGGTGGCCTGGGGAGGAGTTATGTTGGCCTGGGGAGGAGTTATGTTAGCCTGGGAAGGAGTTACGGTGGCCTGGGGAGGAGTTACGGTGGCCTGGGGAGGAGTTACGGTGGCCTGGGGAAGGAGTTACGGTGGCCTGGGGAAGGAGTTACGGTGGCCTGGGGAAGGAGTTACGGTGGCCTGGGGAAGGAGTTACGGTGGCCTGGGGAAGGAGTTACGGTGGCCTGGGAAGGAGTTACGGTGGCCTGGGGAAGGAGTTACGGTGGCCTGGGGAAGGAGTTACGGTGGCCTGGGAAGGAGTTACGGTGGCCTGGGGAAGGAGTTACGGTGGCCTGGGGAAGGAGTTACGGTGGCCTGGGAAGGAGTTACGGTGGCCTGGGAAGGAGTTACGGTGGCCTGGGGAAGGAGTTACGGTGGCCTGGGAAGGAGTTACGGTGGCCTGGGGAGGAGTTACGGTGGCCTGGGGAAGGAGTTACGGTGGCCTGGGGAAGGAGTTACGGTGGCCTGGGGAAGGAGTTACGGTGGCCTGGGAAGGAGTTACGGTGGCCTGGGGAAGGAGTTACGGTGGCCTGGGAAGGAGTTACGGTGGCCTGGGGAAGGAGTTACGGTGGCCTGGGGAAGGAGTTACGGTGGCCTGGGGAAGGAGTTACGGTGGCCTGGGAAGGAGTTACGGTGGCCTGGGGAGGAGTTACGGTGGCCTGGGGAGGAGTTACGGTGGCCTGGGGAAGGAGTTACGGTGGCCTGGGAAGGAGTTACGGTGGCCTGGGGAAGGAGTTACGGTGGCCTGGGGAAGGAGTTACGGTGGCCTGGGGAGGAGTTACGGTGGCCTGGGAAGGAGTTACGGTGGCCTGGGAAGGAGTTACGGTGGCCTGGGGAGGAGTCATGGTGGCTAAGGGGAGTCGTGGTGGCTGTGGTAGTCGTGACTGCAGAAATACTGATCGAGTCAGAATGTTCTGGTGAGGAGGGGTCAGTTCTGTGATGGATCACCAGGCTGTAGTCTAGGTACAGTATGGTAGTTACGGAGAACGGTGGCTCTTCCGTTGGCTCCTGGTAGTAGTGGTAGTCCTCTTGGCTATTAACTGGTTGTGATGGAGTATGGCAGTCCTGGTAAATGTCGGAAGTTATTCTGGTTTGTAGAAGTGACGTTTCGTTACGTTAGGAGAAGTTTGGTATTGGAGTTATGATTGCTACCACTGATAGTGGTAGAATTTCTTATGTTTACAGATGCGCGTCCTTCATCTTTTGTGATGTTCACTGCGTCATACACTGCTGAGGTAAGCACAGCAGGTCTTCCCCGGCCGTGGGCAGGAAGTGAAGGCAGCGTAGTGCATCTCGCGACGCACGGAGTTGGCGAAGCGTTGCAGCCAACAAGACCGCCAGCCGGGGGTGGTGGGAAGGTGAGGGGGATGGGCTGGGCTGCTGGAGGAGTCGGGAGGTTACCGAAGACACCACAGCCGCCCAACGATGTTCTCGGTTCAGGTGTGAAAGGAGCCAGCGTGTCGTCTGTTGCCTAGCCATTGTTCGCGACTGATCCTGGATGCCAGGCGGGAGAATCACTCGCTTTCTTACTGAAGTAAACACACACACACGGAGTGTGGGTTGGGGTTACCTGTGTCGTACCGCAGTGTCATCCTTAGGGCCGTTGCTGTTCTTGGTGTGTACAGTAAACGACTCGCCGAAAGGATTGGAGTCGTACTTGCATATAAGTTTGCGGATAATGCCATGGTCGTGAGGGAAGTAAGGAACGGCGAGGATTGCATCATCTTTCTAAAGCACTCGGACAAGGAAGGTTACATTGTTGGCAGATGCGTGGTTGATGAAGCTAAGGCCAAATAAATACTGGTGAAAAAAGTCCTCGTTATGATAATGAGTTTACAGGAAACATTTTACACGATCTGAGTGTGAGAGGAACTTAGGCGCTCAACGCTGTATCCAACCAACAACACCACGTCAGAGTCCAGGAGACATATGTCTCTTGGTTGGTATTACAACAGTCTTTGATCGCATCGATAAGATGATCCATAACCTACGTATCACAGACTTGGATTGTAGTATATACCTCAAGTTTGGGTTTCACTTAGAAAAGTATCCAAGAGACGATCCAGGAAAACAACAAAGATGGTGCATGTACATGAAATGAAAGTTGTTATAGGAAGAGGTAAAGCCTCTCTCTCTCTCTCTCTCTCTCTCTCTCTATACACATACTATCCCTGGGGATAGGGGAGAAAGAATACTTCCCACGTATTCCCTGCGTGTCGTAGAAGGCGACTAAAAGGGAAGGGAGAGGGTCTTTGTCATGCTTCCTGACACCAATTTTGTCAGCCTTCCTGATGACATAGACCAAGACATCAGTTGTGTTCTCCCTCCTAGTGGCACTGGACCTGACACCAGGACAATGTGGCACTGAGTGCACCAGCCATGACTCCATCTTTTGTAAACCTGAAGATTGGCAGGTCCTCGTCATGAAGGGGAGACAAGACGAGCAGCCATGACCTTTAGGTGCCCCTCTCCATAAACTGACCTTTCGTACCATCACCAGGAGTTCACCATCATACACCCACACCAGCAGGTCAACACCCCCACCACACTGAGTCACCCAACACATCCCTCCCTCCCTCCACTCCACTCCACACCCTACCTTCCTCTGTATCCTAACCTAGCTTGAATTTGTTTCTCCAGATGTTATGACTTTGTTTGCCTGTCCCGCTCTTATGTTTTGGGTTGTATTTTGGTCTGAGTTACAGCAGTGTCTTGTTACTGGCACGGTCGCTGCACATGCAGGAGCTTCACCTGTAACGTTACACCTCCACTGTAACAGGTTTGTCACACGCTGTGCTCTCATGTTTCCTGCGCAGTTTGAAAATGATTCTGTCTGTGCGTTTACAGACAGACAGACAGACACACACACACACACACACACACACACACACACACACACACACACACACACACACACACACACATATATATATATATATATATATATATATATATATATATATATATATATATATATATATATATGTATATATATATATAATATATATAATTTTTTTCCATACTATTTGCCATTTTCTGCGTTAGCGAGGTAGCATTAAGAACAGAGGATTGAGCCTTTGAGGGACTGTCCTCACTTGGCCCCCTTCTCTGTTCCTTCTTTTGGTAAATTAAAAACGAGAGGGGAGGATTTCCAGCCCCCCGCTCCCTACCCTTGTAGTCGCCTTCTACGACACGCAGGGAATACGTGGGAAGTATTCTTTCTCCCCTATCCCCAGGGATGATATATCTATATATCTATCTATCTATCTATCTGTCTGTCTATATATATATATATATATATATATATATATATATATATATATATATATATATGTTTATGACAAGAACTGACAAGTAATTTTAGAATGCTTATACCACAGTGCTACTCATGTCAGTGAAGGGGAAGGCTGCATTACCAAAGCTTGAGAGTTGTTTTGTCAGTGTATGATGGTATGTTCTGATATCAGTTATTATCCTTTGTAAACAGATACAATATAATTAACAATTATGTCCGTCTTGCTCGAACGTGAAGTTAGGAGATCTGACTTGCCCCTTCCATATAGATTTCCTAGACGTCAGACACCCATAAGAACAGATTCACTCTTGTCATTGTTTAATTTTTCACTGAGGTAGTGAGTGAGTGAGTCCTGTGCTTTTCATTTACCTGTAGGAGAAACATTATCAAAATATTCAAGCGTCATCGTAGAAGTCGGTTGGTTGGTTGGACTTGTGGCACGTCAGCTGCCAGGGATGTTAAGACGTCGAGCGACGTCCGCCAACCGAAAAAATCTGTTTGCGTTTTAAAGTATATAATATTTAATATGTAAACCACGTGACAAATAAAAAAAGTTTGGTTTTCAATAAGGTACTTAGTATGCTGAAAAGAGATTTCATTAACCCAGGAATTAATATGATTACTGTTAGTCACATATTTTTCCATTCTCTTTGTTCCAGATGACATTATTAGATTTTCGCTAGGGACGCACCAGTTTCGTCTGGCGCTACATTCCACGCGTCACTGCTATATCGTCACCTTCAGGCAATATGCAACATGCATGAGAGGTAAGTTGCTCTAATGCAGTACTTAGGCGTGCTTTTCATTATTGGCGTGATGAACGCGAAGGTGAAGATGTATGGAAAAGCCTTTTTTGCCAGACCGTGATAACAGATGGGTGATATGGTGGTCAAGGAAGGAGACAAGTAGGCTTCTGTCCAACACCAGGTTGTTAAAGCTGTCTGGAGGGATCCCGATCGTAGGTAAGTGTTTTGCCTCGTGTACAGCAGAGTTCGTGTTTTGTTAGAGTACATCATATTAGAAACTTAGCAACGATGGATTTCTATTTGTCAAATTATATCCTTTATTGGGGATGTATGGAGTTAGGGGAATGTCCCGCTCCACCTTTAGCAAGGTCAGGGAGCGACCCCACTCCACCCGTGTCATGATAACTTCACGGTCGTGTTAAACTGGTGTTCTACAAGTGTCCCATTATTGTTCTTAGTTTGTTCACTGTGAATAGAAATGTCGACGGGAGGAAAGGGGGAGACGATGGTGCAGTTGAACCTGGAGATTGGTTTATTGATTCAGCATAAATTCCTATATTTTTTAATTTGATTTACTGTTTTTTTTTTAATATATACATTAGATAAAACTACACATGCATGAAGACTTCTTTAATATTCCAGTATCATTTCGAGCCATCACGAACCCTTCTCAAGAGGGGAGGGTCCATGATGGTCCGAAACTGCAATGGAATAGAACAAAAAAATGTCTACAAGAGTTGTGGTTTTGTCTTCACATATTCGCGAGTGCGTTGTTGTTCGTCGTCAGAACCAGTAAAAGCTGGTAAATTTGTCGTCAGTGTCAATTTTATCGTTATCTGAAATATAGCCAGCGAACGCCCGTACTCTGTGTGTGTGTGTGTGTTGTGTTATAATTTGCGGGTTTCCCGGTGGAACCATCGGTGTTCCTTCGTGGCTGTTGGAGGGTATTATGTGATATATATATATATATATATATATATATATATATATATATATATATATATATATATATATATATATATATATATATATATATATATAGTTTCCAAGAACCCGTTGTGGAAACATGATTATACCAGGACATTAATACAACCAATAACATGGCACATAACAGTTGATGATCATCACCTTAGATGCACTCCTCTTTAAATGTGCTAATACAGCTGAGTAATGTGAGTGTTCAAAACTCTCGTCCAGAATAGGAAATGTTCCAGCTAGAGTCTGACACACTTGCGTGCATGTAAAACAGTTTCACGTCCAGTGATTACGAGCTATTTCAGCGATGCTCACCTCGGCAGTGTCAAGTGGAAGCTGAAATACTGGACCAGAGTCGTCAACACATTACATAGAACCCGGGTCTTGTGTGTGTGTGTGTGTGTACAGTGTGTGCCATCATGAAGTACATAGTCGGTCATCGCCAATGATCAACATGGCCAGTTGTTATGGCGCAAGTGTGGAGAAAAGAAAATAACCATAATCTTTACAAAATAATATATTGTATTAATTTACACAATGTGAAAGGTTAAATAGTATCTTGTCTCACGTTAATGACACCAGCTGGATGGCTGGAGGTAAGGCTTTCCCTAGACACATGGACCAGCCAGGCCCACAAAGTGTCACAACCAGTAGCTACAGTATCATGAGACGTACATACATGTCTGGGAGAATGACACTACCCTACCCTACCCCTGGCGTGAGCCCTGGAGTTGGGGGGGGAAACAAGCTTAGGTCGCTGACGTAGGTTAAGATCCTCGGGGAGGTTAACTCCACAAAGACTTTAGTCTCAATCTATCAGTGAGGCTGATCATGCGCTAGATGGGCGGGTTATCTCGACGACTTATCGCTGCCTAGATCAACCATCAGCGGAGGTTAGCGGTTTAGGGCTACCTCGATCAACCACCAGCGGAGGTTAGCGGTTTAGGGCTACCTAGATCGACCATCAGCGGAGGTTAGCGGTTTAGGGCTACCTCGATCAACCATCAGCGGAGGTTAGCGGTTAAGGGCTATCTAGATCAACCATCAGCGGAGGTTAGCGGTCTGTGAACCAGGCCCTCTGTCGCTGCCAGTTCCCCCTTGGTGTGGGCCAAAGCCCGTTTTCTTAATGGTAGGGAAGCAGTGAACGACGTTGTTAGTTAACCTACCCAACACTAGGATGCGTTTCTTGAAAGCGTTTCCGAGGCCTCGCGCTCCGGCCGTCCGAGGCAATGTAGCTAAGAAAATAAAAAAAAAAGTCTTCCACTATCTCCCTAGCGACTAAGAAAACGGCCTCCGGACATGGAAACCCGTGACGTATGTGGTTTGGTCGCTACGCAACAACAACTGGTCAATGAACCCTCGACCACTTTATCGTGGAGACTCGTAAACCGTCGCACCAGTGTCTCATGAACCCCCTAGACTCGCTGTTCACTCTAGCACTGTCCAACGAATCCTTCGTTCGGTGAATCTTTGAGAAGTCAAAGTTCCCAGGTTCGGAGCCCGTGCTCGGAGAATAGCTTCACGGTTTACGCTCGCGCTTCACAGTCAGCTGTTCCTCGTCAGTGGCGGGGGAGAGGAAATGTGTGGTTTACTGGGCTTCCCCAAAACCGCACGAATACTGCGTTCAGTTGCAGCGGTTCCGCGAGGACCTGGACCCCTGCATCAGACCGTCTGGTGCCAGAGGGGAAAATCATGGTTTACTGATGGACGAAGAGAATCAATGTCATTTTACACAGAATTCGCTTTCACTAGATGTTTGGCGTAATATTCATTTTGTTCGTTAAGTTTTGTATCATTGTAGAAGTTACAGGAAGTTAGTGTAATGCTAGACCACACTGTGATCACAAGGTTGAGGTTCGTTTTAGATACTGTCTCTCTCTCGGTTCCCAAGTGTTGGCAGTGAGGCAGCAACATGAGTATTGAAATCACATCAGTGAGGCATTGTGAAGATATCCGGTTGATGACCGAAAGGCAGTGTAGCACATTTTTTTTCTGGGTTGTTAGCATCTAAGGCCTTAAGGTGAGGGAAGGTTGCAGGATATTGCATAACTGATGCATTTAGAGTTTCATTCCATTATTTAGGGGATTGCATCTTTTCCACGAAGGATGTTTCCTTCACGCTGACGCTGAAACTTGCAACACAAATGAGGAAAATTTCTTGTCTGAATATTATCCACGGAGGAAGTATGTTGTCACTCTCTGGGCAGTACCTTGCTGAGAATGGCTACATCATGGTTAGCCAGTGTTATCATCTGTAATGATGACCTGTTAAATAGGATATAAATCTGGAGTACCTAAGGGTTGTATATTTGAACCCTTGAATTCCTGTCTTGATTGATAATATCGCCAGGTCATGAAAACTTGCCATGTCCCATGTTTTTTGCTCACGACACCCGTGTTCTTCGACTGTCCGCCTCTGGAGGAGCTCATGTATCATGATGACCACAGGTCAACCTCCAGTAGATACATCACGGCCGGTATGTGTACTGCATGAGAGCATGGTCCACCACCTTACATGTTGGCTTTCCTTCGCGGGGCAAAACCTGGACCCAGTCATTATCAAAAAAGTGTCATGCCTTAAATACAGACGGAACATTCAGGTGACTGTAAGACTGAAGATTGATTTCAAAATAGTAAACCAGTGATGTGGTTTATTACATCCATAACCTGATGAGCTTATTTACTGTTTATGTTACATACATCCAGCTGACATACTGTGATAAACATTCGGCGTAGTGACACCAAGAGCTCATATTAGCATCCAAAAAAGTTGGACGCAAATAATGGTCACGAGTTTACATGAGGAACAGACAGACAACGGGAGGCCTGATTGGTCCACGACTGGGTTGTCTGGTTAAAACACTGAAGTTCTATTTAGCCTATAAGATTTTCTTCCATTAAAAGGAATATATGTCTAATGATGATCATGACGATGTGCCCACTGCACTAGACTGCCATACACGACACTGGAGGTGTCATGCTGCAGGTTTGGTTAGCCACTGAGATTTCCAGCGAGGGAGGCCCTTACGGTATGCAGAGATCTGTTGCATGTCGTGCCACGTCTCCTGCACAGTTGCTCCCGTTGTACTTGAAAGGTTAAAGATCAAGTAGTGGTATATACCTCCGTGTTCACTGCATGTACACATCCTTCAGCACCGTGAAGCACTGCCCACACTGATGTGTATTTTACTCTTTCATCATTTCCCTCAGGTATGCAGAAGCATTCTCCGTATATTCTTTTGCCAAACTGTGAATAATGTTTATGATTATTGCTAGCAAATTAGGCATCTGAATCGTCCTTTCTCCCGTATGCAGACAAGTAGTAGAAGAGGGGACATTCTCGAACTGGAATTACTATAAAGTCTTGGAGCAGTTGGCCATCGGGTAAAATATTCCCCAAAATTTGCGCCCAACGCAGAACCACACCCACCATCGTTGTCATATCGAACCCTCCTCAGCTACATGTGTGGGTTTTTATCCCCCGAGGATGTTTCCCATTACTGTCAGACGACCACACGAACGTACACAGCACAAGGATGAACTGATGAATTCATGAATTATAAAGAAACATGGCTTTATATTTACAGCACATTCATACACACACGCGCACTATATATATATATATATATATATATATATATATATATATATATATATATATATATATATATATATATATATATATGAAGTACCAACAGTCTCATTAATAATATAAAGTTATAAAACATTCAACTCAGCTTTGTTTAGTAAAATAATTTGTCAAAATATGTAGACTCCGGAATCAACCAGTGCAGTTGCCAGCTTTTAGCAGTGACTGGAATTTGAATTTGACAGTATCAGAGAAAGGCTGATCATTCTGGTAATATCAAGAGCAGGCTGATCATTCTGAAGCCTATAATCTAGAGCGTATCAGTCTTCATCTTCGGTGTCAGGCGTTGAAGTTGTTTCAGTAAACGGAATCGGTTCCGTTTGTGTTTCCACGTCGATCAAAGTTACCCTTCGTAGCTCAAGGATTCCGTTTTCTTTGGAGTCCACTTGAATACTGCCACGTTTTCCTTCTTGTAAGTTCTTGTCGTCCTTCCCTTTGAGTCCTGCCAACTGGATAACTTCCACCTCTTCATCCTGCAGAAGATTCTCCTTCTCGGCGTTGTTGAGTTCACGCAGGCGGTTGCGATGCTGGATGTAGATGTGGAAGACGAAGAAGATGATGGCGCTGAGAAGGCTGGCCACGGTCATCATACGGAAGGTCTTGCGTGCTCCCAGGTGGTAGTACATGTAGCCTCCCACCAAGCTGCCCGCGCCCTTACCTGTGTGCAAACCAAAAACTGGTAAACACTGGCTAAGAATCGTGCTAGAGCTGTCACACTGCTCCAGTTTTGTTTAATAAGTATAGTAATAAGTTTAATAACTATAAAAGATATTCAAAGCATTATTATTTAGCAACATATTGATAGAAATGAGTACTGAAATAAGAATTGTCAGTCTCCGCTGTGATGGAAGTAGGAGACATATTAAATGACCCATTTGTGATAAAGTTCATGGATGAAGAGAGGGGAAGACAGTGGATAAAGTACGTTATACTGAAGTACACACAAAAAAAAGGTTATTCCCCTGTGTGTGGGTACTGACCAACACCGTGGTAGAGGGTGCCACACAGCCCCTGTAACGACACGATGTTCTTGGTGGTGGTGAGTTCGCTGGCGTAGGTCATGCCCGTTGACAACATGAGCGCTATGGTCACACCCTCCAGGGCCTCGAAGTAGAGGGCGCTCACTGGGTCGTAGATGGAAGCGTAACCTGGCGATGTTAAAGGTCATCGTTAAGACACAAGGATTTTGCATATCCTGCCTGGACAATTCCGGGATAAACTGTGCCAGATATGGCACAACACCTTAATGTTTATTAATCAGATGAGAACCTGAGATTCTGGGACTGTATCAACGTTGTGCATGTAGTCGATGAGTTTATAGTAAGGTGGTTGTAAGTTGGGGGTAAGGAGCCAACTTTGTAACAACTTAACGTCACAGTTGTTTGGTCACTGGGGTCTGACAACGTCCCTTTGTGACTCTCTCCGTGTAATCATACGCCACCAAAGGAGCGTAGGGTGGCTATATTGCACCGGCTGGCTGATAGCGGCAATCTAAAACATCCCTCGGGGAGAGACATATTTCTCGTGGATGAGTTAGAAATTAGTCCTATGAAATTAAACTGTCATTAGAATGTTTGGGTGAAGCGGTCCTCTAGAAAAAAAAAACAACAAGAACTATTATCGCCATACTGACGTGAGTAAGTTTATACCGCTGACACTGGCAGAGTACCGCTGACACTGGCAGAGTTCCGCTGACACTGGCAAAGATCAGCACAGAAGAGGTTGCACTCTTGCTGACACTGTCGGGGAATATAACAATGTCTTCAAACACTGGACCTCCCGGGAAAAAGAAACTTGGCCTTGGCTGTGACTTATGCACGTGCCGTAGTGGTGCGCAGTTTTTTTTTTTTTTGGCGCAGCAACGGAAGCCCTTAACAAAGGAGACGAGATGATGAATTGAATTGTGACCGTTTTGTTCTCCGTTGTCACGAGTTTTAAGTGTGAGGAGTGAGAGAGTTCGCCCTTCCGTTGGTTATCTCCGCCATGCAAAATAGATATATTCTGTACAACGTCACTAGATGCCTTTTTGAATATTTTACCCCCGTCGACCGTTAACATATTTCGTAACCAGTTTGCCTGTCTCCTCACCAACATATCCCTTTCCGTCGATTACATGGCGACACTTTCAAATAGCTTTTGAAGACCTGGCACATACGCAGACTATTGGTGCCGGCGGGCTGGCTGGCCTATAATGGGATTACTCGTTAGTTACGAAATGTTTTCCCCTCGGGGCAGGGTATTGGGGTTGGGGCCTGGGTAGAGATGGTGGGGTGGGGCGGGCACAGCGAATGCGCGCCTCCTCCTCCTAGTCAGCCTAATAACGGTCCGCCGGAGCTGTGGGCCGCCGACTCCATGGTTTTGTATTCCATATTTCCAGTCATTGTTCTGCATATCTTACTCCTGAGTGGGCACACGAGCCATGTCCGTTTTCTCTTCCCTGATGTGTAGGCATGTTATTCGAAGGCTAATCATACCCCGTACCCCCTACCCTCTGCATATATTATGGCCTGTGGGTTCCATTTACATGGTAATCCTATTATACTCCGGTGAGTTATTGGTGATATATATATATATATAATGCTCTTGCCAGATTCTAATGAAATCGCGAACTTTATTCCGGTGATGAAGATTATTCGTTTTTATTCCAACAGATTGTATCCATGCGAGTTCTAGATTGATCTAGATATCAGTTCTTCATGCGCCACGCTCATATTATCTGTACGCTGGGTACACTGTGTCAGCTTTACCTGTACAGTGGGGTTACCCTATTAGCTTTGTACTGTGGGCACACACTATCAGCTTTTTATCGGTACTCTAGGTACACCTTATCAGCTTATCTACGCAGTGCTTAAACCCTATTATCTTTATCTGTACAGTGGGTACACCTTTTTAGTTTTATCTGTACATTGGGTTTACCATATCAATTTTGTGTATACGTAGTAAACGTTGTCAGCTGTCAGCTTTATCTGTACATAAACGTAGTGCACACTGTCAGCTTTACTGGGACGTTGCATAACGTGGGGGGGGAAACTTGTGTGACGTGAGGACTGTAAATACTGAAGCTTGTTACGCAGATGAACAGCTTAGTGGTAAGCTTGTCTTTGGCGTTCAATACGATTCAGGGATTTATGTTTTACGTTCCATAACAGATGATCGGGTGGGAATAACTACTTGTGTTCTGTACCGTCTTCTGTATAGATATAACTCTGGAATATAGATCTTAAGAATATCATGTTTTTTTTTCATAATGGATATAGAAAAAATTTTAAATGATCGTTATCAAGGAAGATTGTTCGTCAAATTGTATTTAGAATTAGATTTTTGATCTGTTCTCTTCGTGCACTTTTTTTTGTAAAGGGAGTTTGAAGCCCGTGTACCGTCTTCTGTATAGATATGACTCTGGAATATAGATTTTAAGAGTATCATATTTTTTTTTCATGATGGATATAGAGAAAATTTTAAATGATCGTTATCAAGGAAGATTGTTCGTCAAATTGTATTTAGAATTAGATTTTTGGTCTGTTCTCTTCGTGCATTTTTTTTTTTTTTTTTAAAGGGAGTTTAAAGCCCGACCTGGAATGTAGGCAACGAAAATAGTGAGACTTTGAAAGTACGACAGAAATAGGGATCAATGCGGAGAGCAACTCACCGGCGAACCTGATGGCGTACATGAGGAAGCCGGCGGCGATGACGCCGATGTGTCCGAACTTGTTGACGATGGGCGACATGAAGATGAGGAAGGGGAAGGCGGAGGCCGCCCCCATGGTCACCGTCAGGCCCATGAGGGACCTCGAGGCCCCCAGATCGCCCAGGAACCAGAACAGGAAAGCCTCCAGGAACCCGAAGAAGGCCCCTGTGTAGGAGGAGAACCAATAACATTATTGTGTATTCATGTACTCAGACCGTCGTTATAATGGGTTGGTTCAGTCCATTCCTAGTCATTCCCCCTTACCCACGACGTTACGACCCTTGGGTCAGGTCAAAGGCCTCGACATCCTCCCGAAGGATAGGATGGTTGTAGTCGAGGGTCGTGCTGTCGTGGGCAAGGGGTTATGAACATGCCCTTACGGAAGATAGTGATGGGTTTTGACCAGTTTTTATTTCCACATGAGGTCTATAGTACTTGACTGCAAAGAATCGGTCATTATAGATTTGTGAGAAGAGTCGATGATACCCACCGGCCAACATCATAGCCAGGAAAAGCATGATAACCTCCGGTTTGTGCATGAGGAGCCAGATGTTCTTGATGACCTGTTCAGAAGGCGTCTTGAACTTGAGGTCCACCGAGAGAGCCACCAGGCCCGCCAGGCCCTGCAGACCGACGAACAGGTAGAACGCCGGCCTAGGGTGAGGGAGGGACAGACACACAGACATCACTATGGGTGATCCACTGGACGAGAATTATAGTACGACAACTGATGTCGCTTGATCGGATCCGTAGCAAATGAAGGTACGATCCTTGAGAACGACGGTACGATCCCTGGCTTTGGTGTCCGGCTATCATAGCCAAAGGTCGTACCGACGTGCTCAAGTGCTGTACCGTTGGGCTCAAGAGATCGGATTGACTTGGAACCAATTACTGTAGCAGGCTATGGGAAAATGTATTCATGAACACTAACAGAAACACGGGATACTGTCAGTATGTGACACATGAGTTGTCACAACAAGGTTTATAGAGAGACATGGCCACTGACCTGTAGTCCGGGGAGCTGACCCCGTAGCTCATGGTGTCAATGAGCCAACCCGAGAGTGGTGTGAACACCATACAGCCTATGTAGCCCCATATCCTGCAACGAGGGACCACTGTCAGTTTACAGCTGGACTCCAGAGGAGCCACAGTATAAATGTGGAGTTACCAGGGGGCAGGTGAGCTACATGATAGGTATGGTAACACTAGGTGAGCCACAGGACACGTGTGGAGCTACCAGGGGACAGGTGAGCTACATAATAGGTATGGTAACACTAGGGGAGCCACAGTACACACGTGGAGCTACCAGGGGGGCAGGTGAGCTACATTATGATTATGGTAACACTAGTGGAGCCACAGGACACACGTGGAGTTACCAGGTGACAGGTGAGCTACATTATGATTATGGTAACACTAGGGGAGCCACAGGACACACGTGGAGTTACCAGGGGACAGGTGAGCTACATTATAGGTATGGTGACACTAGGGGAGCCACAGGACACATGTGTTGCCAAAGGAATCAGGATGTACAGAACAGGTATGGTATTGACAGTGGAAACACGAGAACCCAAGTACAGTTGAAGTGTTATCAGTGGAACCAGGTGTCTCTCTTCAGCTGTAGTGTGTGTCACCAGGGAGTCATGGTGGCTGCACCACATCATGACAACTAAGATTCATTAACCTATTATCAGGACGGCTCAGCCCCGTGTGATGACTTGAGTTAGTTCAACATTAGAAAGACTGTGGTCGTCCCTCATGTTAAGTTTGATTTCTGTATTTCATGAAAAATATTTTGGCTCATTGACTGTACCTCTTCAGTGATTTTCAAGTCTGCTTTGGAGTAGTTAGGGTGCTAGTAGTAAGGTATTACAAGTTACGAACAACCACAGTGAAGCAGATAAGCCGAAGGCAATATATATTCATAAGAGCGGCATCCTGAAGCACAGCCTTACTTACCTCTGTAACCCATAGTCTCCGCCGTGTTTTTTGAGGAGAGAGAGCGTGGCGCCCTCAAAGAGCGCGAAGGCTGCGTTGAGGGCGCCGTTGAGGATGCTGCGGGCGAACAGATAGGTCCAGAAACTCAGGTTCTCGGCGCCTATGATGTCGGCGTGGTGCGGCTCACAGAGCCCCGGCACCTCCACTTTACAGCCGCTCCGCCACCAGGCGTCCATATCCGTCTCCGCTACGCTCCCGTTCACCGTCCGGTTGAGGCCGGACGTATTGTAATCGACCAGGATCTCCGGCAGTAGGTCCTCGGCACCCTTGGAGAGCGGGCGTAAGGGGACGTCCTCAGGGCAGAAGAGCGGGTGGTTGGTCGTGACGGCCATGAGGGAGAAGTTCTTGGCCTTCAGGATGCGGGTGATGTTCACGGTGGCCATGGGCTCCGCCGACCCAATGTTGATCTGTCAACACAGCTACAGTGAGCCTATAACTCGGGTCATCCCTGAGCGCGACGGTACGACCCTCGGGGAGGACCATGTCTGGCCTCTGACCTAAGCCGTAAGGACCGGGCCAAAGACTATGCTTTCATACCCAAGGGTCGTATCGTCCTGCGCAAGGGTCATGCAGCCGTGCTTAAAGGTTTAAGGGACATCATGCTGTAGATGTGATGACCAAACTGCACTTTCCATTTGACTGATTGCTCAGCGGAGTGACCATTAGTGCAACCAGTGTCGATTTGGTATATATATATATATATATATATATATATATATATATATATATATATATATATATATATATATATATATATATATATATTCCTATGAGTCCACGGGGAAAATGAAACACGATAAATTCCCAAGTGCACTTTCGTCTGATAATCACATCATCAGGGGAGACACAAGAGAGAAATATAAGTCAGTTGATATACATCGAAGAGACAAAGCTAGGACGCCATTTGGTAAACATGTTTACCAAATGGCGTCCTAGCTTCGTCTCTTCGATGTATATCAACTGACTTATATATCTCTTGTGTCTCCCCTGATGTGATTATTACACGAAAGTGCACTTGGGAACTTATCGTGTTTCATTTCCTCGTGGACTCGTAGGAATATCTTGATAGCGCAAAATTGTGATCCTTTCCAATATATATATATATATATATATATATATATATATATATATATATATATATATATATATATATATATATATATATATATTTACGAAAACAAAATAAAGGTATGAAATTGTAAAGCTAATGTTTATGTTCAAACTTTAAGATAATTACATCTATTCATGCGAGGGGCAGGCTGGGTGAGGTCATGAAATTAGAACAGTTAGAGGTTATATCTGACGAGAGACAGCGAGGGAACGTCAGGAGCCGTCATGAAGATATGACTGGGGAAGTTAACGTCAGGGTGAGACGAACTATGACGGAGGGACGTGTCAGGCAGGGGACAACACTGTCAAAAAACCACAGAGGTCAGAGGAGGCCATGTAGAGTGTGGGGTGCAGGAGGCTAGAGGAAGCCATGGAGGGGGTGGGGTTCTGGAGGCTAGAGGAAGCCATGGAAGGTGCGAGGTTCAGGTGGCTAGAGGAAGCCATGACGGATGTGGGGTTCAGGGGGCTAGAGGAAGGCATGAAGGGTGTGAGGTTCAGGTGGCTAGAGGAAACCATGAAGGGTGTGAGGTTCAGGTGGCTAAAGGAAGCCATGGAGGGTGTGAGGTTCATGTGGCTAGAGGAAGCCATGAAGGGTGTGGGGTTCAGGTGGCTAGAGGAAGCCATGAAGGGTGTGGGGTTCAGGTGGCTAGAGGAAACCATGAAGGGTGTGAGGTTCAGGTGGCTAGAGGAAGCCATGGAGGGTGTGAGATTCAGGTGGCTAGAGGAAGCCATGAAGGGTGTGAGGTTCAGGTGGCTAGAGGAAGGCATGAAGGGTGTGGGGTTCAGGTGACGAGAGGAAGCCATGAAGGGTGTGGGGTTCAGGTGGCTAGAGGAAGCCATGAAGGGTGTGAGGTTCAGGTGGCTAGAGGAAGCCATGAAGGGTGTGAGGTTCAGGTGGCTAGAGGAAGCCATGAAGGGTGTGGAGTTCAGGTGGCTAGAGGAAGCCATGAAGGGTGTGAGGTTCAGTTGGCTAAAGGAAGGCATGAAGGGTGTGGGGTTCAGGTGGCTAGAGGAAGCCATGGAGGGTGTGAGGTTCAGGTCAGGAGAGAGAGGGTGTCTACTGACGTTGTTGAGGCCGTCCATGGAGGTCTGGTACTCGTCGTAGATGTCGCAGCCGCTCTGGTTGGTGATGACGATGAACTGCAGGTAGTCGGCGTCCACACTGTGGCCCGTCTCCTCCTTCGGCAGCACCTCCGCCAGCTTGTTGATATCTGAAGCAGTTTATCCAGTTACCATCGGGTCCCCAGTGTCTGTGATTGTTAGCAAGAAGTTAACAGGAAGCAAAATGTACTGTAGTTATCATTGGTTGCCAGATGACGTCATAGTCTGACACAGGTCTCTGGGGGTCAACACACACTACCAGACGTACGAGTTAGCGTGGGTCAGTTTGGGTTAACACATCAGCCGGGGTCAACACGAGAGAAGTAGCAGCGTTGGAGGTTTCCAGCACCTGTAGGTGGACCATTACTAGGTAATCTCTGACTTACTGAGTATACCTCTGGTCTGTTCAGTATACCTCTGGTCTGTTGAGTATACCTCTGGTCTACTGTATATACCTCTGGTCTACTGAA
The DNA here is from genome assembly GCF_036320965.1 of Panulirus ornatus. Lineage (NCBI taxonomy): Eukaryota > Metazoa > Arthropoda > Malacostraca > Decapoda > Palinuridae > Panulirus > Panulirus ornatus. Next base: position 12,232,320 of record NC_092265.1, on the reverse strand, counting down.
TATACCTCTGGTCTACTGAATATATCTCTAAACAACCGAGTACATCCCTGGTCTGCTGAGTATACCTCTGGACTATACTATACCTCTGATCTACTGGGTATACCTCTGACCTACTGTATGTACCACTGGTCTACTGAGTATACCTCTAACCTACTTATTATACCGTTGGACCACTAGATATACTTCTGACATGCAAAGTATACCTTTGACGTACTCAGTATACCACTGGCCTATTTAGTATACTTATGAAATTCCTTTTACGACATCTTAACTGTGGTTTGATTACCGATGGAACCTTGACCTTTGATGTAACCTCTGTAGGGACCTTGATCTTTGACCTGGTTTTGCAGGAAGGTCGACCTTTAACCTTGCTGGTTCAAAAAAGTCACCATCCTTTACCGGGCATCAACCTAGACCATCAGCTCACGTATCTTCCGCCTGACCTTACACATCCAGTGTCCTTCGTACATAACTACTGACCTTTCTGCTGGATCTCGTAGGAACTGAGTCTTTCTTGTCGCTTGACCTTATTCTGTCATATCCCTTTATTTGACCTGGCTCCCGCTGAGACATTGAACTTTTATGGCTGTAAGACTCTCGACCTTTTGACTCGACTTCTTTGCCGGCTGGATAAAAAGGCCAAGCTTGAAAAAAGGCACCAGGCAAGGCACCTGGTATTTAGGGTTATTTGTTACGTGTTTTTTTTTTTTTTTTTTTTTTTACGGGATGCAAATTTTGCCCAAAATATCATCATGTATACCTTTAGTTTTTATATCTACTGCTTAAAGAAATTATATATATATATATATATATATATATATATATATATATATATATATATATATATATATATATATATATAGGTTAACCCTTATGAATATATTTATTTATATTCATTGTACTTTGTCGATGTCTCCCCCGTCAGCCAGGTAGCGCAGTTATGAATATATATATATATATATATATATATATATATATATATATATATATATATATATATATATATATGTGTGCGTGTGTGTGTGTGTGTGTGTGTGGTGAAGCGGCCGGGGGAACCATGGGAAAAATAAGAACTTGATGTAATTGCTAATAAGTTCTTACGTTCTTATGATGCCAAGAAAACTGCGATAAGCCGAGATATGAAATCCAGCGCTACAGTTCTGAAAGTCAAGATATCACATGATTCTGCCTTGGGTACTTTAGGAGGGTGGATGAAGAACAGGGATACATTAACTTGTAACTGCTGGGGAAACGTCAGGGAAGATGAGAGGCGGGAGGTCATCAGTACACCTGCTTGTGCGTATACGCAAAGAACATACCAGTCGGTTCCTTCCCAGTCTCACTATAACAAGTATATGTTGGAAGAATACAGGCATATAACATTTTCATGACTTATTGTGAACATGGCGTATCATACGTGCTTGTATATATAGCATGGTTACATACAACGTGGGCCACATGCACAGTGAGAATGTATGTGGTTGTGGAATGGTTCCAGACGCATGAAGAAGAAGATGGAAGGTATTTTGGTTGGTGGCTGTGGCTTGCCGTTGGCGGCCTGGGGTACCTTGGCAGTTTACAGGCCTATAGCCCAAACAACCATCCAAACTTCATGAGGTAATATGGAAGATAAGGTTTAAGTGAAGCGTTTAAATGGTCGTAATAAGAAACATCTGAGTATTGTATGTTACTTTCTCTTTTACCCTGTTGATTTGAACGGTCGACCATGAGGCTCAGGTGAGTTTGATATCTTGACCTCACTCGGAATCTTGACCCAGTAACTGGGGCTTCTAGGCTCCACCAAGAACAACATCTCGTTGTCTAGATACAGTGACTTTAAACTGGAACTCCAACTGGACCAGTGAGCTTCCTGCTTTACAATCCTCTCTCCATTTCAGAATTTATTTTTCAGTTCTGTTCTGACACCAAGGAGTGGGGACACGAATTGTGAGACATGAATTGGAGTCGCACAATACCATAATTTCCCATCACAGTTAGTGAGGTACTGACACGGATAAGCTGAAGATCACTTCAGGTCTACGTCCTGATCGTCTCTGTCTACAAGTAAACCAAAAACTTTTAATACGAAGTTGCCAAACCATTAACTTGCATCTTCAATAAATCTCTCCAAGATGGATTAGTCCCGCAGGATTGGAGACTGAGAGACGTCACTTCTATATTCAGAAAGAGAACCCGTGAAATGCCTTGCAATTACCGTCCTATTAGCCTCATACAGAACCGTGAAATGCCTTGCAATGACCGTCCTGTTAGCCTCGCATCAATCGTATGTAAACTTCTGGAATCGATGATTAGAGATAAAATCACAGCCTATGCGGAACAAGAGTCTTAATCAACGATACACGGTGTGGGTTTAGAAGGCACAGATCATGCTTTACAAACCACCTTCAATTTTATCCTGGATTATCCAATACCCACGACAAGACAAAAGCAGTAGATATATCCTGACTTCATAGAAGCATTCGATACAGTTCCCCATGTTAGACTGATGTCTCGGGAGTTACTGGTCACATAGGAAACTAAATGGAAGCCTGATTACATGATAGAAAGCAGAAGGTCGTAATGAATGGTGAATCATCACCGTGGTCACTCGTTATTTGTGGCGTCCCCCAGGGATGCGTCTTTGGGCCTAATATTTTTCATCACTCATATTAAAGATATTGATGCAAGGCTGATGAACTTAAGTGTCTAGATTTGCGTATGACAGAGATCGGCATTGCCATATAAACTCGAAAAAGATTGGCTAAGCGTACAAGAGGATCTAGATAAAATCGCTAGCTTGTCTAGAAAATGGTTAATGCTATTTGACACAAGTAAATGGCAGCTGTTACAAGTAGGAATCTTCAACAGTGAATTCGACTATGGACTGATGGGCCACAAGATAAAGGACATCCTTGTGTGTGGGATTTAGGGGGTCACTACATCCAACAACTTCAAATTCTCCCCAGCACTGTAATGAAGTATATGAGATGGTAGGATTTATTAACAGAAACTTTACATATAAAAGCAAGGATGTGACATTGCCACTATAGTTCTAGTTAGATCCGACCTCGAATATGCAGTGCAATTCTTGTTCCCCCACATAAAGATATTCTCAAATTGCAAGCACTCCAGGGAAGAGCAACTAAACTGATGTCTTCCTTGCGTGAGAAACCATGAGGACAGATTGCTAGAATTGAACTTGGTCTCTCTAAGCATGAGGCGTCTCCGAGGCAGGTTGATAGAATGTTTCAAAAAACTTTTAAGAACTTAACCACTTCGATATTGAAAATTTCTTTAGAGTAGCGCCAGCACTACCAGCGAGAGGAGGTGAACAGAAACTTACGAGGTTCACAGAGTTAATCTGGACTGTACTGAATGTTTATTTACCAACAACATTACTGATGCGTGGAATAAGCTCCTAGAACATGTTCAGAGCAACGCTCCTCATGTCTCCAAAAAATTAGGTTTGATCATCACTCGTCGCTCACCGGGATTGCATAATTCATTTAATCTGTCATGATAACGTGGTGGTGTATCATGCTACCTTCTCAACCACTAGATCTCTCCCTGGCCATGCTGCGGTAACATACCAGCATTGACTAACCCGTGTCGTCTGGTTTCAGAGAACAAGAGAGAAATACTGTATCGATTCCTCAACCTCAGGAATAATGGAACATGGTGTGTCGAGAGGCTGGAGCACAGGTTTATCCTTACTATTAACTTCATAACAAAGAGTGAAGGCATGCATGTCGTTGGTCACAGGAAGCATGGCATATGTTCATTCTACCTCATGACTCTCCTATTGAAAATTTCCATCAGACATGTTAATCCTGCAAGGTATTTTTTTTTCTACAATCCTGCAAGGTTTTTTTTTTCTACATGTTTTCCAAAGCCCGTCGTGTTGCCGGAGGGAGTAGGGAGGGTGGGATGGAACCTTTCCTTTGCTCTGCTTTTCTTTCATTGCTTTTAAGGGGATTTAAAGCTGTGTTATGACCAGAATACCTCGCTTGAACTTAAGGTCTCTGTGGTCTTTGTATCTATATAACTCTGTCTAGGTGTCGAGTTTGAAATTTACAATGCTTTTAACTATCCTCCAGCAGAAATCCTCGTCATAGACCATCGGTTCTTCTGTTATCTAACTTTTCAGTATGCTTCCCAAAATGAGGGAATTTACCTACCTTTGACGTGGCACTACTTTACCTACCTTTGACCTGGCACTGTCTTATGTACCTTTGACCTGGCACTATCTTATGTACCTTTGTCATAGCACTGTCTTAATGTACTTTTGACCTGGCACTATCGTATCTACCCTTAACCTGGCTCTGTCTTTATCACTGACCTGGCACTATCTTATCTGCCTATGACCTCGTAAACTCTTCGTTACCACTGACCTGGCACCACCACATCTTGTCGTTTTCCAGGCGACACGAGTAACCTTTAGCCCTCACTTTGCTGTACCTGATCTTGGGTTAATCTCAGCGCAGTGCTGGCCCCCCCTCTATATATCAAACAGACACACACAACATCCATCTTTACGTTGTAAAAACCAATGATTACTCTTCCCTATAACAACGGTACATGACTCGAGATCTTCAGGAAACATTTTTGACTTTGAGACTTCCCTGACCTTACCAGTCAAGTCTTGACCGTAGGCAAGCATAAGAACTAGAGTACATCCTCTACGAGAGACTGACCTTGAGCGCCTGGATGTTCCGACTGGTGTTGGTCAGTGATGAGGGTGAGGGCTAGGCCGGGAGGGATGGGCACCTCCGGGATGACCAGCAGCGGCAGCGACACCATCCCGGACACCGCCACCATCCCGGAGAAGAACAGCTGACGACGAATAGAGCAGCAGGAGGCGTTAGCAAGACATGGTGGTTGGAGGCATAGGAGGTACCCAGTTGTAATAACCTGTGTGTGTGTGTGTGTGTGTGTGTGTGTGTGTGTGTGCAGAGTGTGGGGATGGAGGGGGAGGTTGGTTCTACACTCGGAGGTGCCCCAGATCTCAAACTTGCTTGCTTAGGACGAGATTTTGGTCTTAGGGTTAACACTCAGCGCCCAGCGCTCACTTGCAGGGAGATTTAGAGTTCAGAAAAAGTCGCGCGAGTTTCATGTTGTCATGTGGTACGTGTGAGATGAAGTGTGCGCTTGTGTGTGGGCTGAATGTCTGCAGCCCATGTGTTGGCTGAGGCAGAGAGATTAAGACATCCAACATGGGCTGCGGTAGGGAACTTGACAGCCGCTGTAGTGCTGGCTCTCTCTGCAGCCGTCACTAACCCTCCAGGCGGGTGTAACTTCCCTATGTGTGTGTATCTGTGAGTGTGTGTGTGTGTGTGTGTGTGTGTGTGCGCTAATGGAACAGTTTTAAATTCGTGTTGTCCCGTCTCTTAACCTTCTAGATACACCATGTCTCGACCATATGTATATGCACTTGTACACGACCAAGCCTGAATCCAGCTTAACGACCAACCCCAGTGGAGAGGATGAACAGCTGGGTTGGCTTTTGAGTCTACTGCGCGGTCCGGGACGCGAACCCGGGCACGTGAGATCGCTGGGACTTAGCGCTAACCACTGCACTATGAAGGCTATGAATGTGTGTGTGTGTGTGTGTGTGTGTGGGTGGGTGGGGACTTACCTTAAAGTTGCCCAGCTTGTCGGCGATGGCTCCGGCAACCGGCGGACCCATGATGGCCGCCAGGGGCGTTATACCAAGCAGCACTCCCGCCTTGTCCGCTCCGAAGCCCAGCGACTGCAGCTGTACCGCCAGGTACGGGTAGAGCGTGGCGTTGGCTGTGTGGAAGACAGTGTTACACGGGTTACTAGGGTAGTGACCCGTACCTGTGCACGGCAGGGGAAGAGAGTGTCTGTTATGCCAGGGACATCCTAGAGACCCAGGCTACGACATCAGGGTTGTCAGCAACAAGTATTTGACCAACGGATCGCTCCGTTGAGCAGCACGACAGGACGACCCTGAAGGGTGATGGTTAGCCCTGTACGACCAAGGGTCGTCCCGTCATGCTGAGCGGTCGTCATATCATGTTGAAGGGTCGTACTGTTATACTGAAGAGTCGTACTGTCAAGCCGAAGAGTCGTAACTGACATGTGCTAGAGTTAAGTCAGGAATCCAGGAGCTGGAGCCTGGGACACGTCTGGTCCCTGGTAAGGCGAGGCAGGGGCCGCCCTCTCTGGCGGGGCGGGATAGTGGGACGAAGTTCTCGGGGAACCTGGAGGGTTCAGAGTTCTTAATACCTCACACTAACACCTGGAGGGTTCAGAGTTCTTAATACCTCACACTAAACACCTGGAGGAACATACCTTGTGCTCTCTGAATGTGGAAAGAAATGATAAAAACTCTTTAACTGATTTTATTCTTGCACGGCGACCAGCTGTCACTGACGGCCGTGGGGAAGACCTATTTAACCTTGTAACACTGAAGGGCGTAGTTCCTTGGTTGCATAGTTTATCTCCATGGTAGACAGAACCAGCACGGCGCACCTCGCAGGTGCTTACAATAACCTCCTCTTACCACATACGTCATCAACAGACTTCAAGTACGTTTGGCAAAGCACTCCAGAGGGATCTGTCATCAGCCAGTCACGAGGAGTTAATGTTAACATTTGCTTTAAGTTGGGAGATTGTGCTTGAAGAAATATAATACAGTCACACCAGGATTGTACGGTTTAATATAAGGAATAAATACATCCATGGAAAAGTCTAACTACATTCTCTTAGTATTATACAATATGTTTTGGTTCAGTAGATAAAGAAGTTTCGTTAAATTTATTTAAGTGCAGTAAATTATGGGAAAAAAAATGTACGTTTGTCAGACAGAGCAAGCCCAGCCTAACATTAGGAATGGGGAAGCTGTGGTGTGTGTGTGTGTGTGTGTGTGTGTGTGTCTGTGTGTGTGATAGTAATACATGTCGCGTTACTGATCCATCTTGTTTACATCTTAGATAATATAGAACTGACCAGAATAAGTTAACAGACGATTGTTTAATGAGATTGAATAAAGATGACTGTTGAATACAATGGTAATTAAAGACGGTTGCTGAATAACACAGTTTTCTCAAATGTTCCACAATCCCGGTTCCTTCCCTCGGCACGCACTAGAATGTTGATGTGAGGGCGATACAACTCTCCTCCCTCTCCCCTGCTCGTATCTCCACTGAGGGAGAGATGTCGGAGTGAGGTGTGTGATGCGAGTGCACATGCACCACAGCCTCGGGAACAGCAGCTCACACCACCGGCGACCTTGTCGGCTTCATGATAACTAGCATAAATTAAAAGCCTTTGTTTGTGAGACGACCCTCGTGAGAGGCATGAAAACTGCCATAAATCTGTGGGTGTGAGTGTGTGTGTGGGTCTTGACCACCCATTGTCGGCCGTGTGCCTCACCCTTCCCATAGTTACTCGCTCACATAGAGCTGTCGGCTCCTGCCGGGTACGCATGGCTCATGATCTCGAGTCGCTTTCCTTACAAAAACTGCCAGCTGTCCGACGTTTTTTTTTTCTTCAGGGATGTAAAAGAAGACGGAGGTGTATTCCGCTGTAATGAGGCGCCTCATTACCATCCAAGGTGTAGTAATTACTACAGGACTAGACGCCACCACCAGCCAGGTACACCTCGCAAGGAGGAATACCAAGCAGGAGGTAATTGTGGCAGCTCTTGATGATTACCTCTTATTGATGCCCTCCTCTGACTTAACACCTCTCTCTCTCTCTCTCTCTCTCTCTCTCTCTCTCTCTCTCTCTCTGTGACAACATGATCCCGACAACTGTATGTGTCTTGTTTACTCATTCGTATGAAATTGAATATATATATATATATATATATATATATATATATATATATATATATATATATATATATATATATATATTATATATATATATATATTATATATATATATATGTTATGCAGATGCCGGCCTGGAAATGCCATAGGCCCTCCCGCTTTGCTGGGTGGCGTGTTGGTCGCGTATTTAGGCCAGACTATAAAGTATGATATAGTTCCAACCTGACTCTCGGGCTTTTTATATAAAGTCCTGAAGACATGACAGTTTTCCTATCACGTCCGTACTGTCACCCGGGAGTGCCCATGCCATCTGTAGCCCTGGGTAGATCCCTCATTACGTACATGAGTAATGGGGTCTGTATCTTCGACCTCCAGCCACTGGCGGAGGCGCTGGACGTGTGATCACTCGGACGGCGGTGGCGGCCGCTGGCTCCTGCTGAGGCACGGGAGATGGATGTGCCTCCAGTAACAACACGTTGGTTTGCATTTACCTCATACGGTCTGTAAACGCCTGCTCTTCGTTGTTGAGTGCCACTCCGTCTGCAGGTGTATATATGATACTCCCGCGCTTGTGTGATGGTCCTGGTCTCCTCTTGTCCGCTCTTGAGTGTGGCTCTGCGATTTTTCTATAGCAGTCAGAGGAGTAAAATATTGGGGAGGGTTAGGGGAAGTGGGAGGCAAATCGATACAAGAAAGAGAGAGAGGCTTGAACAAGGGGAAGGGGCGTTAGACGGCCTTTACACACGCACTACGTGCTACCTGAAGTGTTCACGTTGGCTGGCACAATGTTGTTCTGGTATGGGTCCGTTCGTTGGATGGACGAGGTGCGGTCATGGTGGCGGAATGCAGCTTAGGGACGAGGGATACCTGGCGCCAGGAGGTGAAGGTAACAAGGAAACAAAGAAGCAGTGTGTGTGTGTGTGTGTGTGTGTGTGTGTGTGTGATCACCCTTTTTTTTCATAGATACTTTTGCAATTGCTTGGATATTCTCTCTCTCTCTCTCTCTCTCTCTCTCTCTCTCTCTCTCTCTCTCTCTCTCTCTCTCTCTCTCTCTCTCTCTCTCTCTCTCTCTCTCTCTCATTTTCCCAGGACACATTTCCCCGTGGGCTCCTGCACCTCCCAGGCAGGACTGCCCTGGGCTTTGCTCCGCGACGACATTGTGGTCCTTTTTCGCCCCTGACGGTGATCGACTCTCGCCGGAGGATGCATCCCGCTCACGGCGCACTCTGGTAACACACACACATACACACACACACACACACACACACACACACACACACCGAGGACATGGTTAATGCGGGCAGCATACATTTAACTGAGAACTTGTACGTTGATAGAGCATGTTCAAGAGACGGGGCCCCGCTAGACTCTCTTCCCGTACAATAAATAGAAACAGGTAACTGCATATTTGTGATCACAGACACGGCATCATATCCATCTTTCTTTCTTTCTATCTATCTGTCTATCTGATTATGTCTATCTATCTATCTCTATCTGTCTATCTCTATCTATCTATCTATCTATCTATCTATCTATCTATCTATATATATATATATATATATATATATATATATATATATATATATATATATATATATATAAATATATATTAAACATAAATAAATGATTATTTGCATTAAATATTAAGGCCTTCATATCTAAGATTAACTTCCTAGATCGACCCCGTTTTGCTCGTATGATTTAAGAGCTGCAGGCGACGTGTTTTCCGGGTGAAGTGCGGAGCTCAAGTTACCCTAGCATGAGGTCAAGGTGTTCCTGCTGGTGGCCCGCTCCAGGACGTCCGTACTGGTGGCGGCCAAGGTCACCACCGCTGCTCACGTGCACCTGCATTGGAGGCCCGACCAAGAAGAATTCGGCCAGACCAGCAGGAATTCTGCCGAGCGACAGTGGGTGAAGAGCCCCCCCCCTTTTTTTTCCCCGTCAGGTGATTAGAAGTAAAGGGGAAAGCAGCTCCGTAAGGCAAATCGAAGTTGCTGTGAATGATTTGTAAGTCGGTGAGCGAGTGGCCGGGGAGTGCTCAAATTCTTGTATCGAAAAGATGGCGCGCGTTGCGGGGGGAGAGTCTAGCGTCTCGTCAACCCACTTTTTTTTTTTTTTTATCATTCTACCAAAGAGCAACTTTTTTCGCCACTGGATGACTACTCTTGCCCCTGAGTCCGCCGAACGTTTAAGAGATTTCTATATATATAGATAAAGTAAGCCGTCGTAAGTTCGTAGGCAACCAAGTGGTTTGTTTGGTCCTGGGCAGAGGTACTGACTGAAGTAGGAAGCTCAGGGAAATGACTTGAAATATCTGGGTAGAAATATAGAAACCATCTTGATAATTGTGGTTGACAAGACTTTTCATGAAGGCTATGCAGCACGGAGGTAAATGGAGATATTTATAAACGAAAACGTGTATCCTCAACTCCCATAGCCTTAAACACCTCGAAAATCACTGGTGATATTCTTTCCAATGTTACTAAAGTCTGGTCGCCATCCTGAAAGGTTTTGGGGAGTCAAGTGTAGTTGACCTTGACATATCTGAGGCTTTTGACAGGGTGTGGTATCGGGATCGCATCTCTAAGCTCCCCTGTTTTGGCTTCCCTCCCTCACTTTGCTCCTTCATATTTAGCTTCCTCTCCAGCCGACCTGTCTCTGTGGTTGTTGATGGATCAACCTCCCCACTTTTCTCCTTCAGCAGCGGTGTCCTTCAAGGTTCTGTTCTGATCCCTACCCTTTTCCCCCCTTTTTGTTTCAACGATTTCCTTTCCTCCACAAATAATCCAGTGCACTCGTACACTGATGACTCAACACTGCATTGTTTCCTACCCTTCAATTCTGATCCTCCTCCTCTCACTCGCTGTTCATCTCGTCTTGATACAGCCTCCTCAGTAAGCTCAGTCTTGGACAGGATATCTTAGTGGCGTAGAGAAAATCTGGTTAAGTTTAGAGCCTCCAAGACCCAGTTTCTACCCATCTCTCCATCGAAAACTCCTCACAACTCTCGTCTCTTCTTTGGCGGTTGTGTAATTCCACCTCTTGATTCAGTGAACATACTTGGCATTACTGTAACACCCACTCTTTCTTGGAAACCCCACATTACAGGAATACCTAAGTCTGCCTTTAAGAAACTGGGTGTCTTGTTTAGATGTCGAAACTTCTCTGAACAGTTGCTCCGTTTATACAAGGGACTGATTCGTCCATGTATGAAGTACTGCTCTCACATTTGGGGTGGTCTAGCTCTGTATGCTTACTTGACAAGAATTGAGTCAAATGCGATCCGCCGTATGAACTGTCTCAGGCCAACTTCCAAACTTGACCCCCTTGCCCTACGCCGTAATGTTGGTTCATTTTCCCTCATCTATATATATTACTTTGGTTCTTCCTCCCGAGAGCTGGCTGCCGGTGTACCCACACCACTAGCCAAACCACGCAAGTCTCGGGAAGCTGCTGCGTCCACGATTATTGTGTCGCCTTCAGCAACTCAGGGTGGGCCGTTTTGCTACCTGCTTCTTTCCCTACATGTTGACGAAGCTTTGGAACTCTACCCTCTCATATCTTTCCTAATAGCTATGACCTGGCGCATTTCAAAAGACAGGTTTTTCACTTTCTCAGAAATTCGTAAATACTTTCCCTTTTCTTTTTCCGTTCCATAATTCTCTATATTTCAGTTGATACAGTGGCCACAAACAACGTAGTTCCTAAGTAACCCAGACTGTTGATATAGTGGCCACAAACAACGTAGTTCCTGAGTAACCCAGACTGTTGATATAGTGGCCACAAACAACGTAGTTCCTGAGTAACCCAGACTGTTGATATAGTGGCCACAAACAACGTAGTTCCTGAGTAACCCAGACAGTTGATATAGTGGCCACAAACAACGTAGTTCCTGAGTAACCCAGACTGTTGATATAGTGGCCACAAACAACGTAGTTCCTGAGTAACCCAGACTGTTGATATAGTGGCCACAAACAACGTAGTTCCTGAGTAACCCAGACTGTTGATATAGTGGCCACAACGCAGGTAATAAGACGAGCCCGACGCTCTAGGGCTTTAGTTCAAAACCTCGCATCACTCCTGACTCCCGGCTTAACTAACGCTACACATGATCGAGTCGAACTTGGCAGCATGGATATGAACTGACCAGTCCCACAGGACGTGTCTGTATCGCTGTAACATACAACTTTTGTAATCTACTGGTAATAACTGAAGAAGTCTCTCTCTTCTGGAACCTTGAAATGTGTTGCCAGCAGGCTTGATCGCGGCCATGACAAACTTGACGTGTTCCAGCCCTTTTTATTGGGAACTTCTCGCACTTAATTAAGTCCCTTTGTCCCAGTAAATGGAATACCAGAATGATGGAGTAGACATACTGATTGCGAGAGGGGGCGAGAGTTGAGGCAAGGCGTCGTCGGGTGGCAGAGTTATAATGTGGATAGCCCGTTAAAGACGCCATCCCCGTTACAGTAGGCAGTGGTGACGGAGTCGGCCACCCCACAAGTATTGCGTCTGAATAACATGAAGGTACACCTGTAGGTGAGTGTGGGCTGGCTCTGGGGAAATAGTCGTAAGTCAATGGGCCTTATCACTGGTACATCGTCCACAGAGAAACGGTTACAAGTTTTGATCCAAACTTTGTGAGTGGGACGAATTAAAAATTATATATATATATATATATATATATATATATATATATATATATATATATATATATATATATATATATATTTTTATACCTCGTCGCTGTCTCCCGCGTTTGCGAGGTAGCGCAAGGAAACAGACGAAAGAAATGGCCCAACCCCCCCCCATACACATGTACATACATACGTCCACACACGCAAATATACATACCTACACAGCTTTCCATGGTTTACCCCGGACGCTTCACATGCCTTGATTCAATCCACTGACAGCACGTCAACCCCTGTATACCACATCGCTCCAATTCACTCTATTCCTTGCCCTCCTTTCACCCTCCTGCATGTTCAGGCCCCGATCACACAAAATCCTTTTCACTCCATCTTTCCACCTCCAATTTGGTCTCCCTCTTCTCCTCGTTCCCTCCACCTCCGACACATATATCCTCTTGGTCAATCTTTCCTCACTCATTCTCTCCATGTGCCCAAACCACTTCAAAACACCCTCTTCTGCTCTCTCAACCACGCTCTTTTTATTTCCACACATCTCTCTTACCCTTACGTTACTTACTCGATCAAACCACCTCACACCACACATTGTCCTCAAACATCTCATTTCCAGCACATCCATCCTCCTGCGCACAACTCTATCCATAGCCCACGCCTCGCAACCATACAACATTGTTGGAACCACTATTCCTTCAAACATACCCATTTTTGCTTTCCGAGATAATGTTCTCGACTTCCACACATTTTATATATATATATATATATATATATATATATATATGACAAAAAAGGAAATTAGAAAAATTAGGACAAGCCCTGGGCTCGGCTGTATCTGTCATACCCAACCATCATAATAGGAGCCTTGATAATATAATAAGTAAAACAGCAGTTTTTGAAGTCAAGCTCGATATAATAATGAAAAAAGCTGTCGTATGAAATAACACGAGAAATCACGAGAAACGTCCTAAACTCACAGTACAGTAAAGTGTTGGGAATATGTTGAGGTAAAGCTAAGATTCTAAAAAAAAAAAAAAAAAGCGAGGCTTCACCACCATCTCCTTTTACCCACGATAACTTATGGGGAGATCAGATCAGGTAGGGTTTGTGATCTCACAAAAAACGGGCGCTCAATATTGCGCTGTGTGGAAGGCTAACCAGAAGCAAGCTGAATAACGAAGCGCTTCCTGAACGTACTTGGCAGAATAGTGTTGTCACTTTGCTTTATGTACAGGTAGCTGACCTTCCTGTAGCTGGCAACCTTGCACACTTTCTTACACGTACGTAGCAGCCAATCGGTCCGACCGCCACACAAAAGCTTAACCAATAACCTCGACCACTCGGGGTTCCCTCAGCCAATGTTTTTCTTCAAGCGTCTGGACGGTGTTGTGACACACACACACACAACACACACACCTCTACAGAGCTGGTCCCTCGTTGGTGGATATTGCGCCACGTTAGATTACCAGTAAGACGTCACCATCGGCTGAGGTTCTCGGGGAGCGGGGGAAAAATGGAGAAACTTCTGCAGACGGGAACTGACTCTTGAGGGACGTCGCCGTGACGCATGCGGACCAGCGGGTAATACTGGTATGTGTATTTTCCTGTGCCGTCAGACGCGCCTCACTGACATCCCACAAGCGATTCATGTTTGTAGGGTTCATTTGTAACACGTGGGTTCGAACGCACAGGATTGTCATTGGCCTCAGAATTTCATGGGGTTTACACTACAGTGAAACCATAGAATGAACTGGGTTTTATATATTTGCATGTAAATAAATCTAGAATATTACTTATTCAAGAAGTTTGCCACATGCCACCGTTTGGTTCAATAACTTCAATTGTTACTGTGGATGTCCAAGTTTAACGAGCTGATAATGTGTAGAGTTCTGCTCCTCCTGTAATACACAGACTTTCAGGGACTGAAATCATGTATTCATTCAGTAATATGGAATCATCGGGATGGACAAGCGAAAACGTACAGAAGAGGTTGTTACACTCATGGCCAAAGATCAGAAGAACCAATCAGTGGGAGAGAAGAGGTGGTTACGCTTCCTCTGGCTTACTGAAGATTTCGCTTCACGGAAAACAGATTTACGATGAAATCGGGCGGTGATGGAAGCTGTATGCGAGTCAGAGGAAGGCGAATTTTCCAGGCCCGAAATGCCGGGTCCTTCGCCTGAGTGGCCTAAGAACAGAATTGATTGAGCAAAGTGCTTAAAGATGATGTAGTTTTTGAGGGAGAGGAGATGTATACCTCAGTTTCCGCAACGCGATCCCTTTCTATAAGCTGAGCAGAGAGAGAGAGAGAGAGAGAGAGAGAGAGAGAGAGAGAGAGAGAGAGAGAGAGGCACCACCCAGGAATGTGTCATCTTCCCACATAGTCAAAAAAGAATTATCGTACGTTAGTCCAGTTTTTCTGTCATTGTCATGCCAATATCGAAGTATCGAGGAGGAAACAGGAAGGGCAGATGTGTGAATGTACAAACGTATACATGAATGTGGCTGGGTGAAGTAACCGGGTTTTGTGAAGGAGTAAAAGATACAAACAGATCCAGCGTGTTGGCAGAGTCGTCATGACCGTATGACACCTGAGGAAGGTGGGTGATAGTTGGCTTAAGCTCGTGAAAGAAAGGAAAACGCGAGATCCTACCATCATCCACATGTGGTAGGATTTAAACCATTTCCCAATGACTTACGGTGAAGACAAACCAGTGGAAAGTGTGGATGTCCAAGTTGTGAAACACTTGCTATAAATGTTAGGTCTAGTAGGTACAGAATTCATGTTCAAGCGAGCATTACCATCGCAAACTTCTTAGACTGGAATGAAAGTCGAGGCCAGACACTTCCAGTGGCATTGGGATTTTGTTTTCATTTGGTTTTATTGAAGCTTGGATGTTGTCCAGCCAGAAGCCTGCTACCAAGAAATGAAAGTCCGGGATATTGCCGTCTCCTCACTCATGGAGAGGAGAAGAGTTTGGTGGAATGTTCTGATCGTACTCCATTTTAGTCACAAATATTACGAGCAGATTTGTGATGCTTCATGTATAAAACCACTCTCAAAGCGCCCTGCGTGAATGCTAGAAGTTTTTTTCTAGCAGGAAAATAAGAAAAATTAGTGTAGATTAAGGTGAATTAGTTACGTTAAGTTAGGTAAAAACATGAAAAGGAAACCCGGCTAGGCTAGGCTAGGCCAAGCCTTCGTTTTCTTTAGAACGTAGAAGCGTCATTGTTGGGTTTGTTCGGCACAGATTTATCATTGTTCACTGCAGAGAGTCTATGACTGACGTGTACACTGTACACTCACTTTAGATCAGTTTCTCGAACATTGTAATTGCGACCATACAGTATCATCTCGGCCTCGCGACCCTAAGGTCTGATATATAATACAATATGTACGCTTCACTGTGTTGTTCAGCAACACAGACACAACACACGTAAGCGGGCACTAATTACAAAACGGGAAAACAAGCGACGTTATTGGCAACATTTCCCCTCCGAAGGTCATACATATTCCTGCGAATGACCACATCTTGCCGCTCAAGGTCATACATTCCAGTCATACACATCTGAACCGCCACCACTCCACGTCAGGACATAACTTTATTTTAACATGTAAGATGCTGGCAAAAAACTTACATCGTTTCTGATAACTAGGAGCTCTTTCTTTCTTCAATAATTCACCGAGTCCTCGCGCACGACACCATCGGTAACAAGGGACGATCGTCAGTCTGTTTGTTACACGTTCGCTGTGAGTGACTTGGGTGTACCATTATACGAATACTTGACGTGACAGACTCGGACGTGTGGCGAGTATAAATGGAAGCTTGTGTTCCCACCCATTTTACCTTTGTCAGTATATCCGTAATTCCTCATAATTCATCATTTTCGTTTTATAATTATAGTTATCCTATTTCATATATTTTTGTACCAAAATATGTAGATATTTTTCTCGCACGAGACCTTACCTCAATCCTGAGTAACATCTTTGCAACCCTCATAAGGTGTAAAACCCTGGGTTTGTGAACCGCTCCACCATATGCTTCCGGTAATCACCCAACTCCACCGAGAGGTCGCGATGCTCCATTGTCTTACATAAGTAAGTGTGGTTGTCGGAATGAAGAAAAAAGGAACTGCTGAATTATTCAGATATTCAAAGAGCAACCCTTAACTTTGTTGCTCCATCACACAAGGCACGGAATGTCTTACTTAACAAGGCTATATATATATTTTTTTTATATCTTAAGACGGTCTTTCTTTTGATGCGATGCTGTTACAAAACCTTTATCTTATCGAGGAAGACGGATTTGATAAAAAAAAAAGAAAAGAAAAAGGATCATTTAAAAAGATCACTTGTGTCTTATTACCAGTTGGTGAGGGGAAAAGCGTCGTGGCAATACTCTTAAGACATCCCAGGGTTTACAGAAATTGTGGGAGGGATACACACAGTCCACAGAACCCGCTCGCCTGGCCGGTGCCTGCCAGACGCAACCCTCGCGCGCATTGGGCCAAACAGGCGACCACAGGAATACTCAAGTACGATGTTTACGAACTTCTCCGCTTTATTGGGGTGGAGGAACGTCATGTTATTTATTCTTCTCAAGTTTTCAGAAGTGTAATGTTAATATTCAGTTGTTTATATTTTGTGACATATATGTGGGTGTGCCTTTGCATGAAGCTTGAGATGGAGAGATCTGGGTTTTTTTTTTAGGAGTGCTTCTTGCATTATGGCTGGTTTATGGGGTAGGGATTGAAATTACTGATGGCTGATAAGATTGAGGAGGAAGGAATCGCAATTTCCGAGATGTTACAGTAGCTGTTTCTAGCCTGAGTTGGGGGGAGTGAAGAAATGAGTGGTTTTAAGGGGGGGGTGGGTGGTTAATATATGATGGTTTATGAGGTAGTTGCAGTAACTAATGGTTGCAGGCAAGTAAGCTTGGGGGTAGAAGGAACTACTGGTTTTCGAGGCTGGGGTTGCCAGGGCTTGCAGATTATAGTGTTTATCGAACTTCCTGATGGTTTATAAGGTTTGGCTCGCCAAGAATTATGGTATATGAGGCACTTTACGGTGTGGGGTGGAGGGGGGAATTATCTATGGTTTACTAGTTTGGGTTCGTGGTCGCTGCGGTTTGCCAGGACGTCGAAACGGATACTTTATTGGACTGGGGGTCGGAATATCTTTAGTCCCCCCCTCTGAGCTGGAAGTCATGGTAACAGTAAGTCTCGAGGATCGTCTGCTATTCAACAGGAGGACGCAGCAGCTCGATCCGATGGCGTCTTGGGTATCTGAACAGTTTGGGACTGTCCGAGGCAGAGGGTGGTGGTAGCGGTGGATGGATGGGCTGGAAGATCATAATGTATCTGGCTCGCGTCGTAAACCGATACTTAACGTGGTATGATTCCTAGACACGATAAAATTACCCGTTTCCGTACCTCTCTTTTTTTTCCATCTAAGATTCAGATTAGACACACGGGGGTGGGGGGGGGGAGTTACGTGTAAATAAATGGTAAGGGGTTAACGGGTCGAGTGTAGTTCAGGAAGGGAAGTTAAACAGCGTACAAAACTGTAAAAGTTATGCATAGTATAGATCTTACAGCACGTATCCGATTGAAAACATTTCCTGTTGGCATTTTGTTGACGGGAAGCGTCATCTGGTGAAGAAAAAAAAAAAATGCAGCGTAGTCATAATTGTTGACGGCATTGTTTTGAAATATCGCGGAATACTGAACATCTGTAATTTAAAGCGACGACAGCGAAGGACGTGTGATAACCGGTAATGAAGACACAGGGAAACACAGAGGACGGGTATTGTAGGTTAGGTTAGGGTGTAGTCTCCTGGTGTGGATAGGCTAGCGGATACAGTGTCTCAAAAGAAGGAATGAACAACTGGTAGCTCTTAGAAATGCATTTAAGGAATTGGATAGGAACTGAACCTTTTGCTTTGATTCAGTGGCGAGAACTGGAAAAAAAAATCTCGATTTTGGCTGTTATCTTTTGAGGGACGGGAGTCGCCATTCAGACTATCTGTTCAGTACGAGGCACTCACTGTGTCCACTGACCTGAATGATTTGGTTTTCCTGTGTTAGCAGCAGGTTGTGGCATTCAGTAGGCGCTGGACAGTAAAAGAGGTGAACATCAAGACTTTTATCCCGATTAGTGTGTCAGTATGAATCGGACGTTGATTCAATACTCAAAGTTACGTTCTTGCACTTTTATACTTATATAAGTTCATTTCATGTGTGGCGGGGTGGCGACGGGAATGAATAAGGGCAGACTATGAATTATGTACTTGTGTATATATGTATATGTCCGTGTGTGTGTATATATATGTATACGTTGAGATGTATAGGTAGGTATATGTTCTGTGTTGGGCCATTCTTTCGTCTGTTTCCTTGCGCTAACGCGGGAGACAGCGACAAAGTATAATAAATATGAATAAGTTCATTCAACGGAAGTAACTATGAATTGGCTGTTAACATGAGAAACTGCAATCCGGTAAGAGAGAGGAGTGAGTACGTGGATCAGTATGCGTCCGACATGCAGGTTGCTGGATGTAGACATACATACATTTACCCCAGTTAGTCTGCCGCTGTGAGAGATTACTCGGGTAGCGACAACCTCCCTCACAGAAAGTAGAGGCTGGCTAAGCTAGCTAGCTACCCGGGGTGGTGGTAGGAGGAGCAACTCTGCCTCTTCGCTGTTGGCTTCTTGCTCAGCTCTCGGCCACATCAGCCTCCCAGCTGCGATGGTTGTCCGCGTTTTTATCGGCTTTTCTCATAGCCTGAAAATCTCTTTGTGTGTTAGGTAACGATCAAACAACGCAGTTAGCACGAGGGGTTGGGGGGTGGGGGATATTTTCTTCGGATGTATTTTTCACTAAACAGGAAAAACGGAAAGTTGAGAAATTAGTGATTAGAATACATTAGATTTTTTTTTTTTTCATCTTGTAAACCTTCGAACTAAGGAAGGGAACGGTAGCTAGTCTGGGCAAGTCTGGAGAATGTGGCGAGCTTTGCGGAAAAGAAACGTCCAGGGGTGAGCAACTCGCTCTCTTCTGGGTAGTCATGAGCGTACGTACGTAAGGTCGGGTGCTGGAGCGGGACATGATATTCTCACCAGCACCAAGTTCCTCAACGTCGCCCTGCCTTATAGCGACTGAAAGTATGAGGAAGAATTATCTCGAGAGCGTTCGAGGTCGTCCATTCCTTTATCTTTTTTTTTCTTAAAGACTTGGAAAAAAAAATGGGGGGGGGGGGATACCTTTATCACTTCTGCACACGTCATAGTAATTCAAATCAAGGTAATTTTCCATTTTTATTTTTTTTTTCTATCATTGCGAGTAAAAGGATGTAGCCTTCATTTATTTATTTTTTGTTACTAGATAATTGCAAAAGCCAAGCGAAGGAAACTTTTGGTAGGTTAGACCACAGTTATATTATTTTGGGTACTAGGAAAAAAAAAAAAGAAAAAAGAAAACGGCCAAATATCATTCCAACATAAGGTTGTGGATGTGATGCTGAGGTGGCGAGAGACGTGGCTCCATTGCCTCAGACGAGGAGTGATGTGACTTCGTTAATGGCGTGCAGTAACGAGGGTGCTACATTTTGTTATTGTCCACGTGTCATGAAGTCCCCCAGCAGACCGACACATGACATGAATTGGAGAGGAGAGACAGCCTTGGTCCCGGCTGGCTCGGGTGAATGTCGAAAGGCTACGCTGTAATGATAAGCCAGAAATTAATTAGCTTTTTGTAGTAGGGCTGGCGTCTGGGCGAGTGACAGGCAGTGAGATGTGTGTCTTCTGGACAGAAATGAAATGATCTTGTAAGTGCGCGATGCCACAACTAGTCTTAACAGTGCTGTAATAGTCAGTTTATGTGGTTTTACACACACACACACACACACACACACACACACACACACACAAATTTCCCCGTGGACTCGTAAGAATATATATATTTCTTGTATCTCCCCAGATGTGATTATTACACGAAAGTGCACTTGGGAACTTATCGTGTTTTCATTTCCCCGTGGACTCGTAAGAATATATATATATATATATATATATATATATATATATATATATATATGTGTGTGTATATATATATATATATATATATATATATATATATATATATATATATATATATATATATATATATATTTATAATATTATCCCTGGGGATAGTGAAGAAAGAATACTTCCCACGTATTCCCTGCGTGGTGCACAAGGCGACTAAAAGGGGAGGAAGCGGGGAATGGAAATCCTCCCCTCCCGTTTTTTTTTATTTTCCAAAAGAAGGAACAGAGAAGGGGGCCTGGTGAGGATATTCCCTCAAAGGCCCAGACCTCTGTTCTTGACGCTACCTCGCTAACGCGGGAAATGGCGAATATGTATGAAAAAATGAATATATATATATATATATATATATATATATATATATATATATATATATATATATATATATATATATATGTAAGCATCCGCTTACATCCATTCTCTAGCTGTCATGTGTAATGCAATGAAACCACAGCTTCTTATCCACATCCAGGCCCCACAGACTTCTTCATGGTTTACCCCGGACGCTTCACATGCCGTGGTTCAGTTGACTGACAGCACGTCGACCCCTGTATACCACATCGTTGGAATTAACCCTATCCCGTGCACGCCTCTTGTTCTCCTGCATGTACAGACACCGATGGCTCAAAATCTTTTTTCACTGCAACCTTCACCTTCCATCTCCAATTTGGTCTCCGCGTTTTCCTTGTTCCTTCCACTTCTTACACATATATCCTCTTTGTCATCCTTTCCTCACTCTTATTCTCTCCATATCTCCAAGCCGTTTTAGCACACCCTCTTCGGCTCTTTTAACTTCACCCTTTTCAATATCACACCTGTCGTACAATTTCATTACTTCGACCAAACCGCCTCTACCACAGATTGTCCTCAACCATTTCATTTCCAATTCATGCGCCCTCCTCCGTACAACCTTATCCATAGCCAATGCCTCATATCCATATGATATTGTAAGGACGACTATATTTTCAAACATACCTATTTTTGTTTTTGCCCTCCCAGAGAACGATCTCTGTTTCCGTATATTCTTCAGCGCTTCCAAAGTCTTCGCCCCTTACCCACCCTATGCCTTACTTCTACTTCCATGGCTCCATTCGCTGCCATAATCACTCCCAGGTATGTAAAACACTTCACTTCCTCCATTTTTTCTCCATTCAAACTCTTCCCAACCAACTTGTCCCTCAACCCTGCTGAACCGGATAACCTTGCTTTTATTCACGTTTACTCTCAACTCCTCCTTTCACACTTCCAAATTCTGTCATCACCTTCTGCAGTGTCTCACTCGAATTTGCCACCAGGCCTGTATCATCAGCAAACAACAACTGACTCACTTCCCAGGCCCCTCTCATCCCTCACATACTCGCCTCCCAAACTCTTGCATATACCTCCCTCACCACTCTATTCACACCTCTGCCGCAGACCAACTCTCACTTCGAACCATTCACTCACCTCTCCTCCTCCTCTTGCACATGCCTTACACCTCTTGATAAAAACGTCTCTGCTCCTAGCAGCTCTCTTCCCACGCTGTATATTCTTAAGACCTTCCGCAAGGCATCTCTGTCTACTTTATCATATGATTTCTCCAGATCCATAAATGCCGTATACAAATCCATCTGTTTCTCAGATATTTTCCAGACACATTCTTCGAAGCAGTCACCTGATCCACACCTCCTTTGCCACTTCTGAAACCACTCTGCTCCTCCCCAGTGTGATGCTCTGTACATGTTCATCCTCTCAATCGCCACCTTCCCATTCATCTTACCAATTACGCTCGATAAACCTGCACCTCATTAGTTTGAACACTAACCTTTACCCTCCCTGACTGTACATGCATTTCGCCAGTCCTTACGCACCTCGCCATCATTGAAAATCCAAATATCCAGTTAGCAACACAGCCACTTCCTTTCTTAATAAATTCAACTGCAATACCGTCCACTTCTGCCGCCTTGCTACATGTCATTATATATATATATATATATATATATATATATATATATATATATATATATATATATATATATATATATATATATATATCTTTCATACTATTCGCCATCTCCCCCATAAGTGAGGTTGCGTTAAGAACAGAGGACTGGACTTTTGGGGGAATATCCTAACCTGGCCCCCTTCTCTGTCCCTTCTTTTGGAGAATTAAGAAAAACCGAGAGGGGAGGATTTCCAGCCCCCCGCTCCCATATATATGTATATAATGTGTTAACCATTATGCAAAAGCTGACATCGGGAAATGGAAACCTTTGAACTCGGATGATTATCAGCTTATTGGGGTAATGTACTGAAAACGTGTACAACGGTAACTGTGATGAACAGGTACGCATTGAAAGGGCAGCGTGTAATTTAGATCGACAATTATATTGGGAGGAGGATCTGTCGATGATGTGTTTTGTCAGGTAGGGAAGTTTCTTTTTATTCTGTAGAATGACAGATACCGTTACTTTATTAACGTGTATTTTGCCCAGTATTGTTGAGCTCATGGCCGTCTGGTCTATTTTTTTGTAACGGGAACAAATAAGATATTCATTCGACAATGGTGGAGTCATTCGGGGTAAATGCCGTCGACTTATTTCCAGGAAGGTAGAGCTTTACGTGATTAATTTTGAGTGACATTTCTGTCAACAAATGCTGGTCTTGTTTGGATATACCCTATTCTGAATGCCCTCTCCGTGCGAGCTGTGGTGTCGCCTGCTCCCTTTAGAGCGCCGATGTCAAGCGATTCAACCACCTATATTGCGCGCCAGACCTGGAGTTATAGTGAATGAATAGGATTTTGTTGATCCTATTGCGAAGTCACTTCGCTGCTTAGTTTTACTCACTGACTTGCGAGAGGTATGAGTCTAGGGTTGGGCACGACGCATTGGCAGATGAACGATGGAGAGCTAGAAAGAAGAACACATACGTGAAAGAAGTGAAATGTGGGGAAGAGATGGGGAATGGAAATGAGAACGAGATTGGCCAGGAAGCTGGTTTGACTAAGGTTGTGCCAAAGTTTAATCCATGGCGAGAGAGGAAAGCCGCAACATGTCATTATACTGTAACACAGCGTAACCTAGATAATCCTAACCATACTCTTACTTAACGTGGCCTGAGAAAACCTTACCGTCTTTTGACTCGATCGAACCACCCCTTACTCTTCCCTGACTTAACATAGCCTAACCAAACTTTGTGGTCCCATCCCACCAACCTGACTTACCCATACCAACCTTTCCTATCCACTATCTAACCCAGATCAACGCTTGGCATAGCCTAAGTAGCCTTAAATTTTCTCCAGCCTAAACCATTCCTAACTGTTCTTCAGTTGATCTAGCATAAAGTACCACTGAAACATGAAAGTGTGCCCCACCATAATATCGAACACCATGACCTTAGTGACCCACGAAGATGATGAACAGGTCGCTTCCAGTCAATGACCGGTGCTTAGGGGGTCTCTTTTTTTTTTTATGTTGAAGGCTCCAGTCACGGACGAAAGTCCACATCAAGGTCGGGCCTTGATTGAAATATAGCCTTTTGTTGCCCGAACCCTGAGAAGGCAACAACTGGACTCCAGATATAGAGGTTGACACAATGAAGAAAAAGAGACAAATGTAGGTATATACGAATTTTTTGAGAAGGGGAAAACCTGTCTTATAGAATATGCCAGGTCATCGTTATTGTGAAAGACGTTGAGAGGGGAAAGAGTTCTGAGGCTTCGAGGTGTAGGGAAAGAAGCAGTTATCAAAACGGTCCGCCCTTGAGTTGCCAACGGCCACACAGTCATCATGTAGGCGCAGTAGCTTGCCGAGTATCGGCCTGGTCTAGCTATTGGAGTAAACCAACATTACGGTGTTGGGCAAGAAGGTCGAATTTTGAAGTTTGCCCGGGAAAGTTTATAAGTCGGAACGCTTTCGACTAGACACTGTCACGTAAAGATGCAGAGCTAGAACCACCTCTGAGGAGAGAGCATTACTCCATACAAGGACGGATCAGTCCTTTATATAGACGTTGCAACTATTCGGAAGAAATTTCGACATCTAAACAGGACTCCCAGTTTCTTAGGGGTAGATTTAGCTGTTTCTGTAATGTGGGATTTCCAGGAAAGAGTGGATATTACATTGATACCAAGTACATTCACTGAGTCATGATGTGGAATTACAAAATTGTCAAAGGAGAGAGGAAAGGTGTGAGAAATTTTGGATATAGAGATGGGTAGAAACTGGGCCCTGGAGGCATTTAACTTATTTCGTGTACCCCACTGAGATACCCTGTCTAAGTCTGAGTTTATTGTGGAAGTTGTGTCAAGACGAGATGCAGAACGAGTGAGGGAAGAAGGAGCATAACTGAGCATGTGGAGGAGTGCTGTGTTGAGTCGTCAGTTTATGAGAGCATTTAGTTATTTGTGGAAGAAAGGTAATCGTTGAAAAAGAAAAAAGAGAAGAATTGTAGAAGACAGGACAGAACCTTGAGGCACACCACTGTTGATGGAGAAGGGAGGGGGAGCTGGTCCATCAACAACCACGGAGATAGATCGGCTCGAAAGGAAGCTAGATATGAGGGAGTTAAGTGAGGGAGGGAGGACAAAAGAGGGGAGCTTAGAAATGAGACCCCGATGCCTCACCCTGTCAAAAGCTTTGGATATGTCAAGGGCAATACGTGCGATCCTTTAAAATCTTAAAGGGTTGATGACCAGACATTAGTAAGATAAAGAATATACCAGTGGATCTCGCCTTACGGAAGCCATACTGGTGATCAGAGAGTAAGACAGTGAGATTCAAGATGCCTGAGGATATAGGAATTGAGGAAGGAATCAGAAAATTTGGAAATGGTAGATGCCACAGCAACAGAACGATAGAAGAGGTTAGAATGGTCACCCTTCCAAGGGTTCCAAGAAGGAAAAGTTCTTGCTTTTATAAAGAATCGAAATAGACTTCTAAGCACAGGTGCAAGCTGAGAGGCACATTCTTTCAGTACACGGGGATGGATGCCATCAGGACCATAAGCCTTACTTGTGTCCAGAGAGAGAAGCGCTTTTCGGACAGTTCGGAAAAGTGATTATGGGAAGGGACAAGGGACACTGGATAAGTAAGAGGAGCATCAAGGGATGAATATGCTCGACTGTGTTATGATTCCGGTGCAGACAGGTTTGGGGTTTAATTCCTGGCTGTCTGGTTGGGAACTGGAAATGAAAGCCAGACATGGTTTTTGACACCACAGACTAGAAACAGATACAGAAATAAATTGGAACCACTAGACTCTTAAAACTTTTTTGAATAGTGACCAAACCCCGGTGCGTCTTTAGCTGGAGGAAAACTCTGATGATTCCGTTCGTGTTACAATACAGGAGAGGAGAAGCATAAACGCTGACTATATTGATTAGAAGGTATGATAACTCTCCTGGTTGAATGATTGTTGACATAAATCGCAGAAGAGATTGTGAAAGGTTTTTGGTTATCGAGTTATCATTTCCCTGCTGACGTGCTATGGTAAGCGGAGGTCCTATGCCACATTGTTGAGAGGGGGTGTTCTGTATTACACGATTTTTCCGACGTTAATTTCACTTCCTGACACCAGTCCGAAGCCAACCACCTAACCTTACATAACCAGATTTTTTTTCTCCCCCCTCCCCTCACCGAACTCGACCTCCTTTAGCGATATTGCATAAAGCCCCGCCGTCGCTGCCTTGCCTCCGTGGCTCGTCTAGTTATCCTAGCGGGGTGGCTGCCTATGGAAATTATTGAAGATAATAGCAGGGGTGTGTGAGATGAGATCAAGGCCAGCCTGGAACTTGCTCACTCAAGTCGGCCATACACCAAACACTGCCAATTATATATAATCTAATAAATCAACGGCTTCTTCTGCTTTTATTCAGAGAGTGTGTCCAGCGATTGGGAATTTTTCATTATTTATAGAATTATATAAACCTCAAGTTATATAACCTAAGACGGAAGATTTTGTTTTTCTTTACTCCCCCCCAACACAAAGTTCGCCTTTGAATATCTCGCTTCGATGTTGTGTAAGCGCATGCGTAGAACCTCTAGATATTGGTTTTAGCCACTGCGTATTAGTGTGCTTTAAGAACTGTTAACGGCGCAGTGTTGTACACTGTTGATTACGTAACGGAGCCAGCCGAAAGTCAGCGGGGTCTTCGAGGCTTCCAGTAGGTTGGTCCCGCTGCCTGGTTGGAACGAAATACTTCAAGTTATTTACGTATTTTCTTCTTCAGGTCTCATCCCAGAGTGCAACATCTGGTTATGTGATATAAAGTAAGGTTCCAGAGACCATTCATGAAACTCGGAAGGGGTCAAGTGAAGTACGCAGAGGGTTGATAACGATCCGGTTTTGTTCGTCAGTTCTGTCTGGCCGTGTTATGGCATTTCTTTTCTTTTATCCACTTGATGCTTTAGCAGTCACTGGCTTGTCTTGTCCTCTGGGCTGCCGGAGGTC
Organism: Panulirus ornatus; assembly: GCF_036320965.1. Lineage (NCBI taxonomy): Eukaryota > Metazoa > Arthropoda > Malacostraca > Decapoda > Palinuridae > Panulirus > Panulirus ornatus. Next base: position 12,205,364 of record NC_092265.1, on the reverse strand, counting down.
TACTGCCTTCGACTCACCTCTACCACAAGACTGACTGCCGCCGTTACTGCCACTCGCTTCTACCTTCCTGGGGCTCGCTCCCTCCGCTGCTCGTCTTAGGCAATGTAAGTCTTCCCTCATTAAAGTTTCTGCCGAAAAAGTCAGAAAACGATGGCCCCCCCCAACATTGTTTTCTGATTTCATTTTCAATCTTAGGATCTTATGTAAATGATCCAAACGACAAGAAAAAAACCCCGTGACCTTTATCACCTTTTTTCTTTCCTCAGGCATCTTGTTCAATGACATTTTCGTCTTTAAGAACTATCGCCGTCGTGATCGTAACACCCTCAGTCTTTGGAAACGTTTGTGTTTTTTCTTTCCTGTATGAAAGTTAACTCTGGAGAAAATGGGTCTGCAAAATGGTCACCGTGTGGGCCTTACACAGTGTCTTGAAAGAGGTTCTAGATTTTGACCTCCGGTGAGTGTAGGAAGCCAGTCATTACCCGGGTCACTTTCGCTACCACCAACACCTTGATACAACCTCCACCAACACCTTGATACCACTACCACCACACCTTGATACCACTGCCACCCAGCACTTGCCAGTCCCCGCACCACAGGCCACTGCGGCTACCACTCCATGTGTGACTATATCACAGAGTAGAACCAACCTGATCCCCATAGTCACACATTACCTTGTAAAATGTATCGTTGACATTCATCATTTATTTATTCATTTGTTTTTTCGGTTCTGTCTCTTGTTTCCTGACGAGCATCAGGTAGATGTGAAAAAGCTTCCTCACATCAACATCAGCTTGATTTTGAGTCGTCAGTCACCATGAGGACGATGGCAGTCAACGAAGGGGAACTTGACATTGTGAAGCTGCCAGCTTTTTCATGGAAGAAAAACCCGATCTAGACGTTATGTATATATATATATATATATAAGTAACTGGGTCCTTCAGCAAGGGTTCTAGAGGTCCCACTGTATAAAGTAAGGCTATTGTGAGGAAGATAACATAAGGTGTTGATGGATGCTGTGTTCTGTCTCGTTTCCTCAAAAACTCTGGGCAGTTGTGTCGTTTTAGGAAGTATTGCTTCGTCTTGGAGGGGAAAACTGTGTGAGCCACGAATGATTGAAGCTGAAGCTCTCTGTATCTACGACACTCTTCCCTCATGGTTGAGGGACGGAAGATGGGTAGCAAAAGAGTACTGGACAGGAAGGCGGAGATTGTGCTGAAGAATATCGTAGCCACTCTTCATTTAGCTAGTTTCATGAACCTGCTTTTTGACGGATCATAAGATACGGTTCGTGGAAAATACTGCGTGTGCTTCCACTTGTGTTTGATGGAAGAGCCAACCAAACTTGTTTCCGATTGCATAAGTCTTGTGGTATGGTAATCACAGACTCTTACACGGCAGCAGGGAGTTTAAGGCTGTCTCTTGGTACACTGGTATGAGGTTCATCGGAATATCTTTTAACCTTAGAAGTTCTTTAACAGTGAGCATTAATACGCTTGGAGGAGGCTTTAAATGTAGAATTTTGGTGTACCCAAACCGGATCATTCTCGTCCACATAAGGTCCTAACTAAATACAAACTACTTGCAGTTCTGCCTCAGGCAGAGTTATGATTTTTTTTGCGGAAACAAGATTAACTTGGAGCAACGATACACGATTTCCCAATATTCAGGGACAAACTTGGGTGAGGTCCTTGGATAGTTTAAGATTTTATTTGCCTGATCCTCGACAGTCGTGGAGCAGTGGTGCATTCGAGACTCGGGTTTTAGACGCTTGCTTGTGAGCTATGTGCTCGTACCCTGAGCCAGGGTCTCGGGAGATGGTTAATGTCATTACCTTCCAGCCAAATTTCATTGTTACGTCTGACTGCGTGGAAGTCACTGACCTCACTTTAGACTGCCGGAGTAGAAATCAGGCCAGGAAGGTCCCTGTGTCTGAGGACACCAATCCCTGGGGGTCTTACTATCCACAGTGCCATCAGGAGGAGCGGGTTACATCAGTGTACTGGTCAACATGTTCAGTGGAAAATCTTGTCGGCAGTCTTCGAGGAGATTCTGTCCATCCAGTCGGGCTTGTGCACTGCTTGCCCATGTGCAGGTTTAGGCTTCATCAAGAACCGATACGCCAGCATTGTGCGGCACTGCAGTGCGTTGTGGGCCCCACGCAAGACTGGTAGCATGAAAAACTAGAACTACTTAGCCTCTGATCGCGGGTAGTTACTCGGGTTCTTCGTGTCGTCCTTGCGTAAGCAAGGGCATAAGGCCCTGGATGCGCCGATGAGAATTTTATCTGCGTATCTATATGGCTCTGGAGCGCTGGTGCCCACAAGGGCCTCATAACTTGTTCCATGCACACAGTCTGTTGCTGGCACACGAAACCGGCTCGTGTGAATGACAGCAGGTGAAACGCCTTCGAATCGAAGCCTAAGATCACATTCTGGTGTGGCTGACGACCCGCGAGGTCTGTGTTATACAACACCGGGCACAAGGAAAGCTCAACAGTTCTCTTCGCCAGACGACTGGGTCAGAAAAACGATCGATTTCAGAAGACTAATATCATTTGCCCTTCGGGGAAAGAGAAAGTATGAAGCATCAACCTGAAACTTTGATACTTATTGAATGAACTCCGAGAAAGGGACTTCCACTGCCTCGCTCAATATAAATCTCGCCCAACCTCACAGAGCCAAGCCTGGTCTTGTGGTATGTCCGCTAAGGAACTTACCCCTGTCTCCGTTGGTGGTGGTTGGCTGTGCTACCGTTGGGGATGTTTGGTTATACTACCATTGGTGGTGGTTGGTTATGCTACCATTGGTGGTGGTTGGTTAGAGGGTGATTATGCTACCGTTGGTGGTGGATGGCTATGCTACAGTTGATGGTGGTTGGTTATGTTACCGTTGGTGGTGGTTGGTTATGCTACCGTTGATGGTGGTGGTTGGTTATGTTATCGTTGATGGTGGTTGGTTATGCTGCCGTTGGTCGTGGTTGGTTATGCTACCATTGATGGTGGTTGGTTGTGCTACCGTTGATGGTGGTGGTTGGTTATGCTACCGTTGGTGGTGGTTGGTTATGTTATCGTTGATGGTGGTTGGTTATGCTGCCGTTGGTCGTGGTTGGTTATGCTGCCGTTGGCGGTGGTTGGTTATGCTACCGTTGATGGTGGTTGGTTATGCTGCCGTTGGTGGTGGTTGGTTATGCTACCATTGATGGTGGTTGGTTGTGCTACCGTTGATGGTGGTTGGTTATGTTACCGTTGGTGGTCGTTGATTATGCTACCGTTGATGGTGGTTGGTTATGTTACCGTTGATGGTGGTTGGTTATGCTACCGTTGATGGTGGTTGGTTATGCTACCGTTGTTGGTGGTTGGTTATGCTACCGTTGGCGGTGGTTGGTTAGTGGGTGATTAGGCTACCGTTGGTGGTGGTTGGTTATGCTACCGTTGGCGGTGGTTGGTTAGTGGGTGATTAGGCTACCGTTGGTGGTGGTTAGTTGTGCTACCGTTGGGCCTTCAAGTGGAGCATCTCGCTGTTGGCCAAGGTCCATGGGAGTGGAGGCTCAAGTGCCTCGGGTGTCCTGAGATAAAAACGGACGCCATGACGTAATATCGAGTTGCCAGGTCGGTGTGCGGGAGGATGGCTGTGGTAACATTGTTTCTCCAACGCTGTTGAACACCTCTGCGACCTGAGCTCATCGTCTTAAGCCAGAGATGCTCTTGACTTAACGTGCGTAATGTTCAGTGATCCGCTGGTGATGAACAGGCCTTATGTTCAATAGTTTCCAGAAACGAAGGGGGGGAAAAAAGAAAATAGAACCCACGGGAAACCAGTTTAGATTAAACTCGCTGTGAAATTTAGTTCTAGTGGCATCATCGCCTTACTATGTAGATCCGAATACACCATACCACGTATTATGTATTTATTCAAGTAACATAGTCGTGAACACACGTGCCATGGTATCAAGCAGTTCATGTACCCCGTAGCCAGACGCAGGAGTTTTGAGCTAGGACAATTCATCCTTTCGGAAGACTTGACGTTACATCGGCGAGAATAGATAAATGATGTGGCGTTAAGTGCTTACAGACCTTCTGGTGTGGGGCACCAGTTTGGTCTTGGCTTGGGGACTTGATTACATATTCATGGTTCGGCAGCTGCCCCGCAGAAGGTGCAAGTATACGCCTGATCCGCCCTCAGGAATTCGTAACCGAGAGATGTTGACGATAATGATAGCCAAGATAATGTATTTAGCGTGACGTAGAGATAACGAAGAAAATACATTCATTGTAGCGTAGAGACGACCAAGATAATGTATTCAAAGTAGCGTAGAGATGACCAAGATAATGTATTCAAAGTAGCGTAGAGATAACGAAGAAAATACATTCATTGTAGCGTAGAGATAACGAAGAAAATACATTCATTGTAGCGTAGAGATGACCAAGATAATGTATTCAAAGTAGCGTAGAGATAACGAAGAAAATACATTCATTGTAGCGCAGAGATAACCAAGATAATGAATTAATGTAAAGAAAATGTATTCCGTGTAGCGTAGAGATGACAAAGATAATGTATTCATGTATTCAGAGTAGCGTAGAGATAACGAAGAAAATACATTCATTGTAACGTAGAGATAACCAAGAAAATGTATTCAGTATATAGCGTAGAGATAACGAAGAAAATACATTCTTTGTAGCGTAGAGATAACTAAGAAAATGTATTCAGTATATAGCGTAGAGATAACCAAGAAAATACATTCTTTGTAACGTAGAGATAACCAAGAAAACGTATTCAGTGTAACGTAGAGATAACCAAGAAAATGTATTCAGTGCAGGTTAGTGTAGCTAACATTCTCATTGTCTTTGTGAAAGCAATGCAGCTGATGTTGCGCCTCCTCAACCTTCGTATTTTAGCTCACTGATGAATCTGTTATTTAGAGTAGGACGTCGTTGAGTTAGTATTGAAATAACCTGTTTCTCCCCATTTGTGATGTACGGGTAAGGAGTTGTACACCCCTGGGGCCTCCTCTCTTGAACATTCTTTACCATCGTACAACTTTTTAGATTGTGTGTGTGTGTGTGTGTGTGTGTGTGTGTGTGTGTGTGTGTATGTGTGTTAGTGTTCATTCTGCTGAACTGAGAGAGGTGCGCAGAGCTATGGAAAGTGCTAGCTGAGACCAGGGCTAGGCTATGCAAGGCTATACTGGGGCGGGGCTGGTTTAGCTAAAGCTGTCAGTTTAGGCCCTTGGGTTGTCTGGGCCGTGGAAGGCGAAGCCTTGGTAGGGTTGGCGACGTGAGGGGGGGGGGGGCTGAGTTGGGCTAGGCTGGGAGATATTTGGATTGGGGCTGTGTGAGGACTTGATTTGGGCTGGTCGAGGGCTGGGTTTGGTTGGGTTGACTGAGGCCACGATGATTGGATTGAGAACAGGGCTTAGCTGGGCTGGCAGGATACAGGTTGGACCCCTGGCTGGGTTGGATAAGAGGTGGGCCTGGAAATGGGTGGGGCTGTGGTGGGACTGGCCGTGTTGCGCTGGCTTAGGCTTTGATGAGGGCAGGACTCCTGTGGAGGTAGACAGGGCCGTGTGAAGCCTAGCCTGATGGCGGCTGAGCTGAGCGGGGCTGAATGTTAGTGTGGTGAGGGCTGGGTAAGGGCTGGGTGAGGGCTGGGATGGAGGATATCGGCTGAGGGTGTGGTTGTTTAGTGAGAGAAGGTAAGATCGTCCTCACAACACATGGCAAACACGTGCAGGTTGAGTGTTGCCCGGGCCATCCCTCCCGCACCGTGTCTTGCGGACTCTCCAACACACGACAAACCTGTACAGGTTTGGAAGCGTCTGTGTGTTGCCCAACATCTGCCCTTCCCCTCCGAGTGTTGCAAGGACTGTCGTGGAGGTGATACTCAAGAGTCGGTCGTGCCTTCTCCAGCCGGCAAGCCACAGTCTCACACTTCTTTGAATACTTCCTGTTTTGTTTGACCATTTGTATTTTTGTTATGAAAACACTTGAAGTTTATGGGCTTAAAAGAAACTCGCAGGGGAAAAAAAATATTGTGTCCATTTACATTAAGCCCAAAGTTGATTGATCGTCTTTGGATTGTAACTGATTTTGTTTTTAAAACCAATTTTCAAAAATTCTTCCTATGTTTTAAGACGCTACAGCACTTAACCGGTTTTACCAGGTGGAGGTGTACACTCCCTGAGGTTATTATCGTAACATAGATGTGTTCGCATGTGTGTGTTTATTTCCTAAGATGTGTACTTGAATTTATATAGTATTATTAGTGATGACTTATGTATATGTATATAGTCTACTTTGTGATACTTTCGAAATGATGGCATGAACACCGGGGGGTCTCTGGGTGAAAGGCATAGTTGAGTTAGGTACGAGTCTCCAGGCCTAGTGTCCAGCTGGTCAGACCCCGCTGACGGTGAAGGAAGAAGAGCGTAAGGAATGGCAACTTTACGACGGTTACGGAGAACCCCGCTGAAGAATGCCGAACCTACGACGCGCCCGGAGAAGCGGGTTGGAGTATGACCAGGGTGTGTTGGAGGAACCCCCCACCAGCCTTGTGGTGCCTGCTGGAGCTGTGGCCGGGTCTTGGGTTTACACAAGCCTGGCTGCCTCCTGGGGTGGGTTCCTTTCAGTAATATGGGGCGGGAAGTGTTGTAAGTGTCTGCTGATTACTCAGTTGGGCGACGATGTATGAAAGATGCATGTCGGGCAGCAGGAATGGGATCAGTACGGAGGTGGATGCTTGGCGATGGTGACCTCGTGGACTGGTGATAGTGAAGCTTTGAATGGTGACGGTGATACGCTGGTCTGCTGGTGGCTATCCAGCACTGCACCTCCTGCACACGTTCTATCCTGTCATAGAAAAAAAAAACCGAGTCTCTTTCTTCTCACTCTTTGCTCCTTGCACTTCAGCCACTATTAGAGCTTGAGGTCCATTTGGACTTCAGTTCTGACATCGGGACAGTGTTGATGCAGTCCGCCCCTGTCCACGGCGTCCTTGTATGCAAAGATTTAATGTCGGTGCATGAGCGTTTGTTGCGACCCTGGCTGAAAGGCCAGTCGGTAGGCCTTACGAGGGGTTACTTGTCCTCAGGAGGTCAGCTTCTTGCGTATCTGAGTGACGTTCATATGAAGGTTAGTTGATCACGTGTCTGCCTTCGGTATCCCACGCCTTAAGCCGCATGACCATAACTGAGAATGATGAGGATATCTGGTACGTGAATGAGATCGGATGAGAGAGGAAGGAGGGAGGGAGATGGATGGGAGGTGAGACACATGTACCACACACTGATGTAGTCAGGCACATGCAGGTGTTGCAGGTACCGTAAAGAGTGGAGAGGTAGTGGCCAGAGTGGATGATACATTTCAACCTTAGCGATATACCTCCGTCTCCTGCCTCTCGGAAACCATTACCTCCTCAGCCAAGGTATCCACGTTCCCCGCTCCAGCCCACAGTACATCTCCATTTCCCTCCTTCCAGCTCCCTCTTAATACGGTGTTCAGCAGGTGACATTATATGCTGGAGACGTCCTCTGCAAACGCCTGATTCGTATTTCAAATTCATGTAACTCACCTCTAGTATACAACACATGTTTACCCTCGGAAACTTAATGTAAGAAATTGTGTTGTGACAGCTCCTGGTGGCGAGTCTGGCAAGCATACTAATGACGGGAGTGCACACTTAAGGAGACGCTCATTAAAGGGGGTCAGGGAGACGAAGAGAGAATAGAGAGAGAGAGAGAGAGAGAGAGAGAGAGAGAGAGAGAGAGAGAGAGAGAGAGAGAGAGAGAGAGATTTTTACGTCACATAGCGTATCCCCCTCATTGGGGTCAGACAATGCTTCAAGGTCTGGTCTACCATATTTTACCATTACATTCAGCCTTCATTACATGTACTGGTTCGTCATGAAGATCTAGGGAAGGCTTGTATAATATACAGAACACGAAGGACTGTATCCTTATAAAATAACTCTATATACGTCCGTCAGCAGTGAACCTTGTCTCTACTGAGTATCTCCTGAAGGAGGTTATCGTCTACGGGGAATGTTACCCCCGCCCGGTAACATTTCATGTTCAGCGGGTGATCAGAGGATAGAGGGGTAACTGCTGTAAATGGACTGAACTAAGAGAGAAAGAGGTAGACTGAGTGGTGGCAGTGACCACATGAGATAGAGAGAGGACTGGGGAGGAAGAGGTAGGAAAGCCGGATAAAAATATAAGTAGTAAGGTTCCTCGAATGGAACCCCCCCCCCAAAAAAAAAAAAAAAAAAACTCGAGTAGTTACGGGATCTGAGTTGGTGTTTGGTTGAGGAGTGTTATCTGCTGTACCCGTGAGGACCAGGGTAATGTGTCCAAGTGCTGGGTGGATGCAGCGGCTGCACCTCTGTATAAAAAGATCTGTGTTGGGGGAAGTAAGCTGGAAACAAGTGTAGGTGACGAGACCCAGCGCTAGAGGAATGGTGTTCGGTCTGTTCACAAAAGGCAAGACATGATGAACCTTTTAGATTTATGGAGACGCCAAGTTTTGTGGCTCGGATATCTGTCCTGAAGGTCATTGTGGGAGATTGGAAAAAAAAAAATCACGAAAGAGTGGGATACTAGTTTTTAGAAAAACCTGTGGCTTAGTTGACAAGAAAGGATTATAAACACCTCTTTAGGAAATATAAACTCGGAGGTGTCTGAGGGTGGGATTGGCTGGGTGGAGGCGCAAGAACGACTGATACAGACTTCGGCCTCAGAGATCTCCAGGAGTAATAGAAGGAGTGCCAGCCATCATTAATTTCCCACCGCGCGACGAACAGCGGCCAGGAAGACAAAGAGGCGAAGTAGGAAGTTAAGAGACGTCAAGTCAACAGAGGACGATAGGCCAAGAAACTGACGCCTGGTGATTATATCAAAGGTTTAGAGGAACTCTTTAAGACGCGACCGGCGGAAAATATCATGACTACTTAATGTTAAGGTTGACACGAGAGGTGAGGGGTGGGTGTGTGTGTGTGTGTGTGTGATTCAGGCAAAGTGTATTCTGTCGCCATGATAGAGAGAGAGAGAGAGAGAGAGAGAGAGAGAGAGAGAGAGAGAGAGAGAGAGAGAGAGAGAATATATTTTGAGGCTGCATTATTTCTATAATGACTGGTGGGATGTGTGAGAGGCCAGGGGAGTCGGGGCTGGGGCGATGTGCGCTCGACTGGCTGTAGAGCGTGCGGGGCGTCGGTCGTCTGGCCACTTAGCAGTTGACTTCGCAAAACAACACCTTCAGGAAATGCCAAGAAATTTTGATGAAACTCTGCGGAATCTCGAAAAAAAAAAACCCAAGGAAAAAAAAAAAAAGAGAGACACGTTAGTTATGGTTTGATATCAGTCTGGGTTCAAGGCAGGCCGGGCGTTTATCTTCACAGCTGTAACCCCGCTGACGTGATAGCCCGTATAATACAGTACCAACAGATATTGACGGAAGGTCATTGTTTAACATCCTGGACGAACTAAGAACTAGATCCTGCATGACTTCGGGTAGGTCATCTGTCACTCAATAGGTCGTGGTTTTTTCCCCCCTATAGTTCCCTATTATTACAGAGCTCTGTATTGTTGTGTGGCTGAGCACTTGATGGATAGTGTCGGGAGGAACCTTTGTTCCGCCTGGGATTCAGAGTCGCCTACGGGGAGGTTTGGTCCCCACCATCTTGACACCGTAGACATTTCGTCAAATCCTGCTGGAGGAACACCCGCCAGCCTCTCCCTCAGACGGTCCTGGACACGAGCATCAGGTTCAGCCAGAGGCTCGGCCGTGAAGGTCGCCGAGTTTTGAGAGAGTCTGGAGGATCAAACGTTTGGTGAAATACTTATTTGAAAACGTCTGTTGTGCGATGATGGAAACTCTCTGGAGGAGAGTGTGACGAGGAGCTTCAACTGCGTCAGTCAGCTGCGTATCACCTTGGTGGTGGGTCGTCTCGTTGTACCTGACGGAGTGGTTGATATTACTAAAACTTCAGGAGATCGGGGGAAAAATTCTGGTAGAGCGCGACTTGAGATATATTTTGGGGAAGCCACTGGCACGATTCTTAACATTTCCCTATAGCCATGACGGTAATACTAACCAATTTCACTGATCTATTGGGGTTTAGGTCTACCGCAACAGAAGGAGGCATGGTGAGGTTTTCATTGCTGGAGTAGGTGGTTGAGGGTAAGGATATCTGTGGCTGAGGTTGACAATGTGGCTGAGGTTGAGGCTGGCACTGTGGCTGAGGTTGAGGCTGGGTGCTTGTAGAATATGTAGCTGTAGAGGTTTCCTTAAGCTGAGTGGTAGCTTCAGGAAGATTGAGAGATTTTGTGACTGAGTTTATGAAACCTCTGATCAGAAATTCCTGCAGAGCCTAATGCATGAATGAATGCACCAGAAGCCACTGCTGAGCTAGCCAGGGTAGTTGGGATGTGGAAACTGACCACACAGACGAACATTGCCAGTCTGACATGGTATAGTTGGCCTGAGGTCTCCAAGTGGATCACGCGATGGTAGGCGGAGGATCCATTATTCTGTAGGCGTCGTTGCGGTAGACCTCCTGCATATCGTACTACATGACGGTCCGAGACTTCAGTAAACTGGCCTGTGACATCAACTGTAGGGCAGGGAAACCCATGACCTGCAGCTGCCATGCCACACCGTCTTGGTCTACAAGATGACGCCTGCAGAAGAACAGTGTCCAGGAGTGCGTTCTGTGTGCCGGTGCACTAAGGACAAACGGAAAAGAACTAACACATGGGCTTGCTTAAGACTTGTGCTCTCGTACTTGGTTTCTGTTCTGCCTGATAGAAAGTAGTAGTCATTAAGGATAACAGGTAGTTCTCACACACAAGGAGGCAGGAGATACCTAGTGCCGAAGACCTGGCAATACATCCACGAGCGAGGACCTGGTATGAGGGTAGGCATGTCCCTCTGGGGATGGATGTGGGGCGACACAGATGAACTGGAGGTAAGATTCCTCGAATAATTGTCATCCATCCATTGTTCCATGCACTCGAGTCGGGTAGAATGGGACTGGCTCCAGGCACGTCTGAAGTGGAGGGCCTCCTGCAGTGGCGCACTGTCGTGCTCGATATGAATCCCCGTAGATAATGTGTGTGACATCACACGTGGGGGAGTGGACGGTGGGAGGCGAACGTAGCTGCCAAGGTGAGGGAAAACTAAGGTTCATCAGCTGTAGCAGAGACTATGACGACGGTTACTTGTCTCCTGCACCTCGCCAGATCCTCTCGTCCTGGGCTTAACAATGTGTGAACGTAGCTAGGATAGCAGACTGTATGCCATCGCTGTTCTTTGCCTGGGTTTCCGCCGCCAGACTGGAGCTGGTTCCCTTCTTACGTTGTCTGGACTCCCACAATCTGTCTCCCGTTGCGAGGCGGGTCTATCATCACCAGGAGAACCAGTGACCTTTTTTCTTGTTTCCATTAGGCCCGACCTTGATGCGGGCGCGAGTGCCCGTGATCGCTGCTTCTTTATACAAGCGAGGGGGGAAAAAAAAGACGGTTTATGTTGTGTTCAGCTTGGTGTCATGATCTGTGTTTTGCGTGTTTCTAGGTTAGGGCTACATTTCTAACGCTGGAATGTATTATTTATATTGTGTCCATCTGGCATTCAGGGGTGACCTTCGGTCGTTTCTTTCGTACACGTACAGCATGGACCTGGAGGTGGCTGGTCCCATTGTGAGGATGATATGTTCACTTCTATTTTGGTAGAACAGGTTTCGTCAGTAAGGTGAGAGAAAGTGTTAAAGGAGGACTTCTCGGTGGTGTACGTCGGCCTCACAGGAGTGTCACCTGGTTATGAATATACTTGGGTAACGTTAAAGGTCAGAAGGTGTCAGACAGGTTACAAGAGAGAGAGAGAGAGAGAGAGAGAGAGAGAGAGAGAGAGAGAGAGAGAGAGAGAGAGAGAGAGAGAGAGAGCACACACACACACACAGTGCTCAGACCAACAGTGTCGTGGAGAGACAGTTATGGTGTGGAGGCCTGGGGTGTCTGCTGTGTAAAAGGTCAGGAGTATTGCTTCGACCTTGTACAGGAATGTACATAAGTTCTTAGACTGATGAGATGTGATGGTAAACTGTGTTTTACAATGATTTATTGATTCTGCTGATGTTTATAGGGACGAGGCGTCTAGTGGAATATTCTGAGAATAAGAGAGTGGTGGATGGAAAATGAATATTTAGCTTAATATATTGATATTACTGTTGTGTCTGTGTGTGTGGATGCGCAGCCTTCAAACATAGATCACAGGATCGTGGATAGAGACAGCCCAGGTGGTGAACTCAGCCTCTGTGTCGCTGTCTTTCAAAAGTTCCTCATTGCCTCACACCTTTTGCTGACGAAAGCAACTGACACTTGAGCTTCATTAGTCGCACGTTGTTGGTACATACCCACCAGACTGTGGTGGCACAATACTCCCCCCAGACTGTGGTGGCACAGTAACCCCCCAGACTGTGGTGGCACAATACTCCCCCCAGACTGTGGTGGCACAGTAACCCCCCAGACTGTGGTGGCACAATACTCTCCCCAGACTGTGGTGGGATAGTACCCCCTCCAGACTGTGGTGGCACAATACTCCCCCCAGACTGTGGTGGCACAGTACCCACCCAGACTGTGGTGGCACAGTACCCCCTCCAGACTGTGGTGGCACAGTACCTCCCCCAGACTGTGGTGGCACAGGATCACACTAATTCATTTTTCACATGAATTACTCAGGTCACTCTTCGTAACCTCCAGATGACATATAAAGTCACACGAGCCAACGTTATTTGTTGGAGTGAACCAATTAGTCCTCCAGGGTTCTACCCAGACCCGATGTGTTACATATAAAGTAGTGCCAGCGTGTGTGAGATCTCGTGTCACTTGTGTCCCTGCACATGACCACCACTGGCGTGGCTGATGCGTCAGACCTCGCACACTGTTGTGATGTAACCTGGTGGTGATACGGAGGCCCATGTGGGCTGCCCTCTCCCCACTGGGAACACACTGCCATCATCAGATACTCCTCCACGTGCGTCCCGACCATGCCAAACACTCCTTCCTCATCTTTGCAGTGACTTCCACTTCATCTTCCTTATGGAATACTAGTTTTTTTTTTTTCTGTGCTTCTCCACACCTTTGGCACAAGGTGTGCTTCTTCCTCTACCCGTATTGTGTAACTACATTCTGACTTGTTCCTCTTTTCATATATATATTTGCTCCTACGTCCAGATTTCGGGGACTCGGAAATATTACCATGAACTTTCTTCGACTTCGTCATGGGCCATTTGATATCTTCACATTTAGATCATGTTTATATTGCCTTACATACACTATTCCTTGGCTTCACACACCTTATGTGTGTATATATATATATATATATATATATATATATATATATATATATATATATATATATATATATATATCTCACTTGTGTTGTCCTGTAACGCTTTCTTTGTTAGTCGACCGACTTGCTTCCTTTGTCAGTCGACTTACTTCCTTTGTTAGTCGACTCACTTCCTTTGATAGTCGACCGACTCGCTTCCTTCGTTAGTCGACCGACTTTACTTCCTTTGTTAGCCTTTGTCAGTGGACTTCCTATGATACGGTCGGTGTGGAATCATCCCATTTCTCTTCACTTTTGAGTGCCATTAGGTACGACCACCGGAGATCTATACTGGTTAGCCTTCTGCATCTCACGCCCTCCTGTACACTAACCTTTTCTTCTGCTTCTTGCTCCAGCCTCTCCATCAGGCAGGCAAGTCTTCATGTACCGTTGGTACTGTTCTCTGTATTTTCTTTATGATATTCAGCCATTGGCTGCAGTTGGTCGAGTGGATTATTATTATTATTATTATTATTATTATTATTATTATTATTATTGTTATTATTATTATTATTATTATTATTATTAAGTAATTATTTATGTTGTCTTTACTTAAGTCTGATACATTTCATGGCATCCATTTTATTGCGGTGGAAAAATTCATATATGTATATATATCAGTCCAAGGACTCGCAGGTATAGTCAACCACTCCAGCCAGTACAGCAGAATCCTAAATATCTGGAAACTTACGTACATACGTAATGCCCATTTTTAAATCCTCTCCGTTACCTTGTACCCCTCACTCTCGCCTCCAATATCGCTTCGGTCATCAGTGTCCAAAAGCCTTGGAAAAACTGATCCACAACAGTCGACCAGAATGTCCCACTGTCACCCACCCACCCAGCCTCCTCCCACTATCACTAGTACTTCGCACACACGCCTCTGACAACGCCACCTGGATGGCTTCAACCAGTTCCCTCCCTCACAGTACTCGTGGTATTAGTTATTAATGGTCGACACTGTTCACACACACACACACACACCACAACAAAAAAAAAGATACTTGACGCCCCGCCAACCTCAACAAAAATGACAAAAAGTTGTTAGTTTCATAACTGGCCCGCCAGGAGAGAGAGAGAGCCATTCATAAAGACGCCAGCTCCCAGACGCTCAAACCGTACAGCGAGGTCCTCCAAGGAGCATTCCTTCCCCCCATCCCATGATTGCTCTCTCATCACATCCTGCAGACCATGGTGTGTAAGTCCTCTGAAATCCAGATAAACTCACTAGAATATGTATTGAGACTAATTACTTATGTATCACCAATACTGTTTGTGATACGAGAGTAATGCGCCTCGCTATATCTCGGTAAGAGTCGCCTTATGGTCTGCATTTTTGCCCCATGTTGGTCAGAAGGTGGATAGACCCCACCCCGCTCAGACACTCTTACCGTCTCTGGGAGCGCTTGTCCGAGAGATGATTCACTTCGGTCGAATTGATCGAATTTTCTAACGGTACGCTCAGCTCTGGCGGTGAATATGAGAGAGAGAGAGAGAGAGAGAGAGAGAGAGAGAGAGAGAGAGAGAGAGAGTTGACACCACACTCAGCCCTTTGTCACAGTGTAGGAGTATCCGGTGGGCCCCCGGCAGGCAATACTCTCACACTGGCGTTACAAGCAGTTCCTATTATGTCACTTCTCTATTTTCTTCTCTCGTGGTTTGACTTTCCACGTATAAGGTGGCAGTAATTAAGGTGTGGTTGGAGTGGCTTTCTCGAAACGACCCGGGCAACGGAGAACCTGAATTTATTTCTCGCTGAATTTTTATTTCTCGTTTAAAATACTCTTTTGTGAGGGTTCCCAGAAGTTCAACAGTCTCGTCTATGAGAGGGGGGGAAAAAAAGGAGGAGAAATGACACTCAATAGAAATTGCTTGTAATGACCGACTGAGAGCTTGGCTGCCGTCGCTGGTTGGGACTACTCCAGAGTCGGTTCTAACTTTGTTGATCTCTGGAGGGACGACATCACTTGACGCCTTATGACGCCAGAACCATTAGTTATGTAGTCGATCGTCGGCCTTAAACCCCGGGTCTCCGATCGTGGCCCCCTTGGTCACCGACTTTACTCCCTGGTCACCAGCCTTTCATCCTGGTCACTAACCTTATACTGGTCACTAACCTTATACCTGACCTTACCCCTGGTCACCAGGCTTATACCCGACCTTACCCCTGGTCACCAGCCTTATACCTGACCTTACCCCTGGTCACCAGCCTTATACCTGACCTTACCCCTGGTCACCAGGCTTATACCCGACCTTACCCCTGGTCACCAGCCTTATACCTGACCTTACCCCTGGTCACCAGCATTATACCCGACCTTACCTCTAGTCACCAGCCTTATACCCGACCTTACCCCTGGTCACCAGGCTTATACCCGACCTTACCCGTGGTCAGTAATTAAAGATCATGACGCTTTGATATCGTTGGGCTGGTTGGTGACTTGAGGTAGCTGTGAGTGCGGGCATGTATGCATGTATGTATATATGCATGTATGCGTGGATGTATTATGTATGTAGCTCATGTGTCAATGTTTCCAGAGCGTTAACGTGCGACCGTTGTTGGAGGTCGAGAAGCCTCGTCTCCAGTGGAAGTGTGACGTAACCAAGACAACACATGATTTGTAACAACCCAAAACGGGACGTAGTGTTTTACAACTGACTTGTAAAGCCATAAATGTCTACCTCTGGTATCCCGTCTTGTAGCGGGGGCTGGTGGCCCTGGCACTGTGCCACCCACACCAGTGGGAGGCCAGCATCACGCAACGCTGCGGGCCACAGCTGCCACTTCGACTGTTTCCTCCTCCTCCTCCTCCTCCTCCTCCTCCTCCTCCTCCTCCTCCTCCTCCTCTCTCTCTCTCTCTCTCTCTCTCTCTCTCTCTCTCTCTCTCTCTCTCTCTCTCCCCCCCCCCCGTGTCAGGTGTTGTGGTGGGTGTCGGTCCAGCGGTGCAGACGGGGTAATGCGCCTCCCGCGGTGGTTGGAAGACGTGATCCAATGGCGGGCGGTCTGGGGCGACGACGCCGTCGGTGGGGGAGGGAGTTTACCCGTGGGGCGACGGGGACAAAAACGAAACGGAGTTATCCAGTAAAGACGAGGAGGAGGGAGGGAAAACGAGGGAAATTTCCCAATGGTGACGGGTAAAAATTCTAGAAGGGAAAAGTCGAGTTGAGACGGAGGGGGGAAAAAAATACAAAAGAGGGGGAAATTGTTGTGTGGAGACGGAAGAAAATGTGGAGGGGAAACTGTCCAGCGCGGCGACGGGGGAAAAAAAAAGAATATCTGGTGGTTAATTGCAAAAGTTGAGAGTGGGAGTGTGTGAGGGGACACCGCTGAGGCCGGGGAAACACCCGCATCACTGATTATCATAACCAGCTCAACAAGGCGTCGTCAATAAGAACCGGAGTAAACCATCGCATCTTGCCATCCTGATCTTAGCCAACGAAATGTTTATATCAGAACTTTTCCATTATTTTTGTCATATTTTTTTTTTTTTGTACTGGCAAGTAAATATCAGAACTTTTCCATTATTTTTAGTCATTTTTTTTTCATCCTTTTTACTGGCAGCTCAACTGTACTGCTAAGCAAAGCTATTAACTTTTCTGGTTCTTACTCTCATCATGTTGGTGTGGATGCAAGATCTGCAATCGAGAGGGTGTATCAGCCTTGTAATACTGTCCTGTTTGGTGGCCGCGGATGTGTCGCTTGTCCAGAACGTTCTCTTGGACCATCGTAGTGTTCTATGCTGCACCAGGACAAATCGTATTCATTATATATATATATATATATATATATATATATATATATATATATATATATATATATATATATATATATATTTTTTTTTTTTTTTTTTTTTTTTTTTTCCAAAGGAAAGAACAGAGAAGGGGGCCAGGTGAGGATATTCCCTCAAAGGCCCAGTCCTCTGTTCTTAAAGCTACCTCGCTTATGCGGGAAATGGCGAATAGTATGAAATATATATATATATATATATATATATATATATATATATATATATATATATATATATATATATATATAGTATATATAAGTCGACTTGTCGCGCTTGGGTTTACACAGTGCGAGTGAAAAGTCACCTTTGGCGAGGCTCTGGTGTTCATCTTCAGTGGAGACGTAAAGGAATACAGTCTCGTCGAGGAGTTTACTCTCTCTCCCTCTCCAAGGGAGACTGTCAGTTCCCTGCTCCCGACTGGGAGACACGGCCACGAAGTTGTACAATCCCGTTGCATGAGTCTTGGGGGGGTGGCCGCCGCATGATTAATCATACATATATAATGTTCCACATTATCAACTTGGGTCAGACGATCACGCCCACTGGTGCTGCTTGCTCTGTATTATATACTTAAGGACTTCAAGTGTAGGTCGGTCACTTGCAGGTGTAGGTCGGTCACTTGCAGGTGTGGGTCGGTCATGTGCAGGTGTGGGTCGATCATGTGCAGGCTTAGGTTGGTCCTGTGCAGGTGTAGGTCGGTCATGTGCAGGTGTAGGTCGGTCATGTGCAGGTGTAGGTCGGTCATGTGCAGGTGTAGGTTGGTCATTTGCGGGCGTAGGTCGGTCATTTGCAGGTGTAAGTCGGTCATTTGCGGGCGTAGGTCGGTCATTTGCGGGCGTAGGTCGGTCATGTGCGGGCGTAGGTCGGTCATGTACGGGGTGTAGGTCGGTCATTTGCGGGCGTAGGTCGGTCATGTGCAGGCGTAGGTCGGTCATTTGCGGGCGTAGGTCGGTCATTTGCGGGCGTAGGTCGGTCATTTGCAGGTGTAGGTCGGTCATGTGCAGGTGTAGGTCGGTCATTTGCAGGCATAGGTTGGTCCTGTGTAGGTCGGTCATGTGCAGGTGTAGGTCGGTCATGTGCGGGCGTAGGTCGGTCACTTGCGGGCGTAGGTCGGTCATGTGCGGGGTGTAGGTCGGTCATTTGCGGGTGTAGGTCGGTCATTTGCAGTTGCAGGACAGTATTTGATGTCTTGGTTTAACACAAGACCATACACCAGTCCTCATCACCACAGTCCTCAACTCCTTATGTTCACCCCGGCTGTGTAGAATTCTCCCTCCATGGTCATGTAACATCGAATATATTGCACGTTCCGTAGATGAGGACTGAATCAAGCAAGTGTTGTGACTGAATCCCATACTTTGATATTTGTTTCTGTATGTCCAGTTATAGTCAGCGCCATCCTTAATTCACCCTTCGCATGGTTATATTTTCGTTTCTCTTCAAGGTACTTGCAAAGGAACGTAACGAACAGAAAGATTCCCAGAAATTATCGTGTTTTTGTATGGACGCGCGCATGGTTGCGTGAGATAATGTGTGTGTCTGTTTTTGTTGACCTCTGCTCTTGTGTACTTTGGCGGAAACGACCTCTACAGAACTACCAAGGTCGCTACCGAGGGAGCCACTGTGGCCCTTCACCTTGCTGTAAGCGTCAGACATTAGGAAATACGATGTTTTGCAATGATTGTCAGGCAATTCAGGAAATTTTTAGCGCGTAAGAAAATGTTTACTGCTACCAGTGTTGACTCCCTGAGAATTAACATTCCTAGCGAATGATCCTGCTGACGCCCATTAAGTGCATGGGGCCCTTCATACAATATACACCCAGCCATCTGCTTTCCTCGTCACCCAGAACACGATTCTATTCAGAATCAGAATTAAAAAGTAATTCAGATCTGATTTAGATATTTCCAAATCTGGGAGGGAAAAAAAAGTATTCGGTAGCTAACCTTTGCTGCCTGCGCTGCTTGGGTGGGTTCCTCCCAGGTTATGACTTGTGTAACGTTCATATTATTCCTTCAGGATAGACCTGCCATAGCGCACCATGGTAGGTCCCACTTGATACGTGAGGTGTGAGAGAAGTATTTCTCCGTGTCATGATGGTGTGATAGCCAGACTATGGTTTGTCAGGTGAAGGAAACTTTGGCTCGGGAGCCGAAGGCCCTGAGCACAAACAAAGGTCCTCTTCGAGGCCAGAGTTTAAATGCAAGAAACAAATGGAATTTCACAAATAGACCGACCGAAAGCGAAGCTGGGACTAGTGAGAGAACAGCGCGAGAAAGGAAAGCCTAAAGAGTGGGGGGAGCTAAGAAATCGGAGCCCGGTGCCGCGCCTCCGTCCAAAAACTCAAACCTTTCGAGATCTCAAAGGTAACAGCATGGAATTCCTACACCTAAACCCCTCAGGATACGCCATCCATACTGTGACCACCATGAACGCTTACTTATCAACTATCCTGGACTCGCCTCGTACTGGTATATACACAGGTTCACGACGCTGCTTAATCTATGGTCCCAGTCCCACCGGATGGACGCAGCCTGCTTTGTGGGTTCTGCGGGAGCGCTAAAGAAGGCTAATCCAGGTCAGGACGGCAAGTTTTATTAGTATTATTGTATATATATATATATATATATATATATATATATATATATATATATATATATATATATATATATATTGGAAAAGATTACAATTGAGTGTGTAATCAAGTAAATTCCTTCTAATCCACGGGGAAATGAAACACAGTAAGTTCCCAAGTGCACTTTCGTGTAATGACCACATCATCAGGGGAGATACAAGAACGAAATATAACAGTCGCTTGATATGCAACGAAGAGACGCCATTTGGTAAACAAGTGACTACTCGAATGGAGGTCGGGTGCGTTCAAGTCTGGCAACATGCATATCATAACATTTATTATGTGGACAAGAAAGGTAACAGTTTACAAATTGTATCAACAATAAAGCTATCCAATTTGTACAGACGTTCACTGATATTAATGCTAAGATTCTTAATTTATTCAATATTGAAGATTCAGGGATAATTCTCGTAGTACAGGAGTTAGAGTTAATAACTGAACAATGCAAATTTAGTTAACAAGCTTGATGATATCAACGTTGATTGTGATTTCAAACTGGTAAGCTTTTGACGTTTCATCTCGGTTCACAAAAGTTCCAGCTCGTGACCTCTTTTAATATTTATTCGATGTCTTGGATGATAAAGACCCAAATGTTATCGAGGTATCGGCAGTGCGTAGTGCGACGGATGTTGGTGTCATGTAAAACTTGCTTTCCTACTTGGCACGGGTAGAAGTCAGTAAACGTTGGGCTCAGTGGAAAGCCCATGGCGACCTCCTCGACCTGATAATATAGTGTACCATCCCATCATGGCTGCGGCGTGGGGCTTCGGTGGTACAAGCACACAGTAGGCCTTCCCATATGGTGCTAAGGATCTTGGGTGTTGGTCTTGATGGGTGATCGTAGACTTTATTGAATATTATCTCAATGGAGATTCCACTTGAACATTAGTAAACAAACTCTCTACATCTAGTGATTCCAAAAGGCCCAGTTGGTGGAGAGCTACGGAGAATGTCGGTCATGGACATTCCAACGTAGCTGACTTGTAGAAGACCAAGAATTGCTAGACAGCAACGCCTCTCCGGCAACGCACTGCCGATATGCCGATGACATTTGGGTCGTCATAAGGAACGAAAAACATCCGAAGACGCTACAGAAGGTTATGGAGGCTACGAGTTGGGTATGGACAACAAGACTCCCTCCCTTTCTTGATACAGACATGATAACGTTAAGTCTTCCAATCTGGGCAGGTGTCTGAAGGCTACGAGTGAGTGCCCTGATAGGTACAAATTAAGCATCATCAGAGCCTCACTAGGTCGTGCGTACAGGAACTTGTCATGATGGAACCTCTTCCACCTAGAGATCACCAGAGTCAAGCAAATTTTGTTAACAATTCTTTTTTTTTCTGATAAAATAATTGACTGAGAGACGAATGTGTTCCTCCAAACTCGACAAGGTAACCCACACGTCGAGTACAACCTGGAACTGCTCATTAAGTTTCCTACAAAAACCAGATGTCTCCTGCCAGGCTATCGAACTGATGGAAGTATTCTGAAGGAGATGATACATAGGAACATTACCTGTAACATCCCTGATGATCATCTTTGCATCATCGTTTTCTACGAAAACAAGAAAACTAGTGATTGATTACATGATGTGATACAATCTCACATAGGCCAATAACCCGCTACGGTCAACCAATGTAGTTTACAAGTACTCCTGCACAGGTGAAGGGTGTAAACTTCGCAACAACGTGAACTACATCGGTACGACTACTTCGTCTTCAGAGCGGACGTCTTCAACTCCATGTGCAACAGTGACAAGCGTGAATCTCGGTCGTCAGTATCTCGCTGAAAACACGATTGTACCCAAACATTTGCCGCGACTCCACGAGACTACAGATACCATGTACGTAAGAGATTATAATCCTTCCATGAATCATCAGAGCACAGGACAAGTTTCGACTCGGCAATTATTCTCTACTGCAAACCAGATGACTCTACCGTTCTACCTTCACCGGACTCTCCCAGGTGCGGAAATCTCAGGCAAACCTCCCAACCGTTAACCCAACGAACTCCGAGGGAACACGGTCCACCAATCGACATAGTATCCGCGTTATCGCTCACATTTGTAACACTACAAGATGTGATGCATGTCTGTTCTCTATATTATGTTGCAATATTTATTGTCAATTTGACTGAAGATGGACAGTGTCCGTATGCCGAAAACGTCTAATGTTTTTCAGAAAGTGAAAAGGAGTATAGGACATTTAATTCACACTTTTATCTGATGAAGCTAAACCTGTGGTTAGAAAAACTGAGAAACTAACATTGTCGTTTCCTGCGTCGGCGAGGCAGCGCCAGGAATAGACGAAGAAAGGCCACACCCGCTCACATCCATTCTCTAGCTCCCATGTGTAATGCAATGAAACCACAGTTCCATATCTACAACCGTACCCCTCACTAGTATGCCTCACACACTGGTGCCCCTCACTAGTATGCCTCACACACTGGTGCCCCTCACTAGTATGCCTCACACACTGGTGCCCCTCACTCACTCGTGTGCCTCACACACTGGTGCCCCTCACTAGTATGCCTCACACACTGGTGCCCCTCACTCACTCGTGTGCCTCACACACTGGTGCCCCTCACTAGTATGCCTCACACACTGGTGCCCCTCACTAGTATGCCTCACACACTGGTGCCCCTCACTAGTATGCCTCACACACTGGTGCCCCTCACTCACTCGTGTGCCTCACACACTGGTGCCCCTCACTAGTATGCCTCACACACTGGTGCCCCTCACTAGTATGCCTCACACACTGGTGCCCCTCACTCACTCGTGTGCCTCACACACTGGTGCCCCTCACTAGTATGCCTCACACACTGGTGCCCCTCACTAGTATGCCTCACACTCTGGTGCCCCTCACTCACTCGTGTGCCTCACACACTGGTGCCCCTCACTCACTCGTGTGCCTCACACACTGGTGCCCCTCACTCACTCGTGTGCCTCACACACTGGTGCCCCTCACTAGTATGCCTCACACTCTGGTGCCCCTCACTCACTCGTGTGCCTCACGCACTGGTGCCCCTTACTCACTGGTATGCCTCACACTCTGGTGCCCCTCACTCACTCGTGTGCCTCACACACTGGTGCCCCTCACTAGTATGCCTCACACACTGGTGCCCCTCACTCACTCGTGTGCCTCACACACTGGTGCCCCTCACTCACTCGTGTGCCTCACACACTGGTGCCCCTCACTCACTCGTGTGCCTCACGCACTGGTGCCCCTTACTCACTGGTATGCCTCACACTCTGGTGCCCCTCACTAGTATGCCTCACACACTGGTGCCCCTCACTAGTATGCCTCACACACTGGTGCCCCTCACTCACTCGTGTGCCTCACACACTGGTGCCCCTCACTAGTATGCCTCACACACTGGTGCCCCTCACTAGTATGCCTCACACACTGGTGCCCCTCACTAGTATGCCTCACACACTGGTGCCCCTCACTCACTCGTGTGCCTCACACACTGGTGCCCCTCACTCACTCGTGTGCCTCACACACTGGTGCCCCTCACTAGTATGCCTCACACACTGGTGCCCCTCACTCACTCGTGTGCCTCACACACTGGTGCCCCTCACTAGTATGCCTCACACACTGGTGCCCCTCACTAGTATGCCTCACACACTGGTGCCCCTCACTAGTATGCCTCACACACTGGTGCCCCTCACTAGTATGCCTCACACACTGGTGCCCCTCACTAGTGTGCCTCACACACTGGTGCCCCTCACTCACTCGTGTGCCTCACACACTGGTGCCCCTCACTCACTCGTGTGCCTCACACACTGGTGCCCCTCACTCACTCGTGTGCCTCACACACTGGTGCCCCTCACTCACTCGTGTGCCTCACACACTGGTGCCCCTCACTAGTATGCCTCACACACTGGTGCCCCTCACTCACTCGTGTGCCTCACACACTGGTGCCCCTCACTAGTATGCCTCACACACTGGTGCCCCTCACTCACTCGTGTGCCTCACACACTGGTGCCCCTCACTAGTATGCCTCACACACTGGTGCCCCTCACTCACTCGTGTGCCTCACACACTGGTGCCCCTCACTAGTATGCCTCACACACTGGTGCCCCTCACTAGTATGCCTCACACACTGGTGCCCCTCACTAGTATGCCTCACACACTGGTGCCCCTCACTAGTATGCCTCACACTCTGGTGCCCCTCACTAGTATGCCTCACACACTGGTGCCCCTCACTAGTATGCCTCACACTCTGGTGCCCCTCACTCACTCGTGTGCCTCACACACTGGTGCCCCTCACTCACTCGTGTGCCTCACACACTGGTGCCCCTCACTAGTATGCCTCACACACTGGTGCCCCTCACTCACTCGTGTGCCTCACACACTGGTGCCCCTCACTAGTATGCCTCACACACTGGTGCCCCTCACTCACTCGTGTGCCTCACACACTGGTGCCCCTCACTAGTATGCCTCACACACTGGTGCCCCTCACTCACTCGTGTGCCTCACACACTGGTGCCCCTCACTAGTATGCCTCACACTCTGGTGCCCCTCACTAGTATGCCTCACACACTGGTGCCCCTCACTAGTATGCCTCACACTCTGGTGCCCCTCACTCACTCGTGTGCCTCACACACTGGTGCCCCTCACTCACTCGTGTGCCTCACGCACTGGTGCCCCTTACTCACTGGTATGCCTCACACTCTGGTGCCCCTCACTCACTCGTGTGCCTCACACACTGGTGCCCCTCACTCACTCGTGTGCCTCACACACTGGTGCCCCTCACTAGTATGCCTCACACACTGGTGCCCCTCACTCACTCGTGTGCCTCACACACTGGTGCCCCTCACTAGTATGCCTCACACACTGGTGCCCCTCACTAGTATGCCTCACACACTGGTGCCCCTCACTCACTCGTGTGCCTCACACACTGGTGCCCCTCACTCACTCGTGTGCCTCACACACTGGTGCCCCTCACTCACTCGTGTGCCTCACACACTGGTGCCCCTCACTCACTCGTGTGCCTCACACACTGGTGCCCCTCACTCACTCGTGTGCCTCACACACTGGTGCCCCTCACTAGTATGCCTCACACTCTGGTGCCCCTCACTAGTATGCCTCACACACTGGTGCCCCTCACTAGTATGCCTCACACACTGGTGCCCCTCACTAGTATGCCTCACACACTGGTGCCCCTCACTCACTCGTGTGCCTCACACACTGGTGCCCCTCACTCACTCGTGTGCCTCACACACTGGTGCCCCTCACTCACTCGTGTGCCTCACACACTGGTGCCCCTCACTCACTCGTGTGCCTCACACACTGGTGCCCCTCACTAGTATGCCTCACACACTGGTGCCCCTCACTAGTATGCCTCACACACTGGTGCCCCTCACTCACTCGTGTGCCTCACACACTGGTGCCCCTCACTAGTATGCCTCACACACTGGTGCCCCTCACTAGTATGCCTCACACACTGGTGCCCCTCACTCACTCGTGTGCCTCACACACTGGTGCCCCTCACTCACTCGTGTGCCTCACACACTGGTGCCCCTCACTAGTATGCCTCACACTCTGGTGCCCCTCACTAGTATGCCTCACACACTGGTGCCCCTCACTCACTCGTGTGCCTCACACACTGGTGCCCCTCACTAGTATGCCTCACACACTGGTGCCCCTCACTCACTCGTGTGCCTCACACACTGGTGCCCCTCACTAGTATGCCTCACACACTGGTGCCCCTCACTCACTCGTGTGCCTCACACACTGGTGCATCTCACTCCCTAGAATGCCTCACACACTGGTGCCCCTCACTAGTATGCCTCACACACTGGTGCCCCTCACTCACTCGTGTGCCTCACACACTGGTGCCCCTCACTCACTCGTGTGCCTCACGCACTGGTGCCCCTTACTCACTGGTATGCCTCACACTCTGGTGCCCCTCACTCACTCGTGTGCCTCACTCACTGGTCTCCCCACCCATTCCTTGTTAAGACATGAGCTGCTGGATGTTGATATACACAAAGTCAACAGGAAATTAATAATGCAAATGTGATATTAAGATGACCCAGACACCAGCTGTCTGTGGATGTCAGCCGTGGGTACAAGAAGGAAGAGGACAACGTGAATGTCGCACAGTATGCCCACGTGGGGGCATCATTAGGGCAGATGACACCGTGACTATCGCCCCCTAACTCTACAGACACCACTGGGAAGACGAGACTTACCTGCATACAACATGAAGAAGAGAAACTTCAGGGGCATCAGGTCTGAGGACAGGAGGTTGACCTTTATGTCATTCGCTAGTTTTTCCCACATCTTGGCGATGGTCACTTGCTGGGTCCGAGTGTAGTAATTCCTGTTACACCACGGATGGCGCTCCCAAGATTTGGGCGGGAAGCGGTTATGCAGACGACCTTGTCACCAGGTCTGGATAGCACGGCCAATACTCAGAGTAATACACCACAGTTCTCCTCCAACGTCAGCTTTGAACTCGGTTGTCTTACTGTCTATCAACGGAAGTTCTCACTCCTCTTTCGAGCCTGAAGCCTGAACTCAATGGCAGTCACTGAAATAATTGTTTTTTTTTTTTTTACGCTCGGCTTCAACACTACTGAAGTCACTGTCACGATGTGTGCACTCGGTCCACGCGGGACGACGACGTCTTGTGTTGCCGGGGAGGCGAGGCGTGGCTCGGGAAGCAGGCAGGGAAGGAGCAGTCCGGGGCGGGCGTGTGCCTGTGTCCAGGGAGTGTGTGCACGAGTGGCACCTGGGCATGGTAGATCCCGCCAGGCTGGCTACCCTCCCACCTGACCCTCACCGCCACCACACCGCTAATCTTCGTTCACCACCGCTACACCAGCCACTTTTACAGTCTCCGCTCTCGCCCGTTGTATACCAGTCACGAAGTGCTGGGTGACCCACTTCGTTTCCGTTTGTGATGAAGAAGGTCCTCAGTGAGTGTACGTGATCACAGCAAGCCTTTGTGCTCAATGATCCCAGGAATCTTCCATAAGTTTTGATTCAGGGTTGAACGATAATTGCGGGGCAGAGGGAGGCAGTTTCCAGAGGCGGCGGGTAAAGAACGTGGAGGCCAGACGCCTCCACCAATGGGGCGAGGACTTGCACAGTGTACCTTCGGCTGGCCAATCACACGGCGTGTCATATGGAGGTCTTGTGGTCATCCACTTGGCACAAGTGTAGGCGACACGTCCTGCCTCACAACAGATCCGCTCCTACACTCAGACGTACAAGAGGAATATTTCATTTTTGTCCATAGGGTTCGCGTTGGCAACACTCATATTCGAAAAGTCGTTGCTACGAAGTGGACAAGATGGTTACAGAAGTCAGTATCAACACCCTGTTATCAACGACGCTCACCATAATCATTAGTTCTGGTTGCATTAAAATACCTGGATGGTGTTACAGGAACCCGTGGAAGAAGAAGAACACCACGACCGTCACAGTAAACCCTGGATTTCTTAAGGAGAAAAAGGGGATGACGGAAGATGAAAACTGAGAAAGTGATTCAAGATATGAATGGGTTTTCTTGCCTGTTGCTGGACGAGTAGCCATGGCAGCGGCACGTTTGTGAACAAGGGCTGGTTCTTTCTGAGGGAGGGAGGGGGGCAATTTTTTTTTTTTTTTTCCAAACCGGATTAACCCGAATCTTGAGTGAGTGATGCAGGCTACTACGCCGTAGTACACGTAGTTAACCTCAGGATACGAGTGAGTGAGGCAGGTTATTACGCCTCAGTATACTTACCCCAGGATGCGGGGGAATGTGTTCTGGCTCACACGTACAGGCAAGACACATCCACACATTATGTACTGTGCATGTTGAGATACGAGCAGTCACGGATGAAGGCCTGGGGGGGCGTCTCTTTTAAGTCTTGAAGTCTCCGTGTACACACGTCTGCTCGAAGCTGGACCGACTCTTCCCGACACAGGGATCGGTACAGCTTCGACCAAGCGTGACGCAGGAATTTTGTCCGAGACTGAATCTGCACACACACACACACACACACACACACACACTGCCAAGTTATGGAATGTTTTCAAAATGGAAGACACCATATATCTCCAATACCGGTGAGATGGATGAGAGTTGGCTTACAGTAAATAAAGATATATCTACAAAAGACAAACCGAGAATAAAAGGAACCTTGACCCATTTAAGGGTCATTGTCGTGTTGAAATTTCTCTATATATGGTGGAGATGTAACCCGTTAGCGTTCCTGACCGTGACGCATTCACAGGCCGACCAGGGTCGAGCGCATAGGTTCGAATCCTGGTTAAGGCAGTCGGTCCACTGTCAACCAAGCTGTTCATTTACTCATAGGGGTTTGTCGATAAAATGGGTACCTGGGTCAGGTTAAGGTGTGTGTGTGTGTGTGTGTGTGTGTATATATATATATATATATATATATATATATATATATATATATATATATATATATCATTTATGGAATGGCCTTGAATAGGGCCTCAGCTGCCCTTGCCGTCCTAGCTTAGAAAAAAAAAAAAGTTGAAAAAGTTGGTACGTGGATTATCCACTCAGCAAGTAGGGTAATGTAGCTTTGATTCACCCTTGAGTAAAAAGTAATAAATTACCGTAATCATCAGTTTCCTGTCTTCGTTTTCCCCGACGAAAAAGCCATTTTGTACGTGCAGGGAGTAAAGGCTCTTGCTCGCGGTGTTAGAGACGCCCTCATCTGTAGCCAACAAGACTACTTGAAATGATGCTTACGATGTCGCTGGAGAAAGGTAAAGTGCCGAGGGAACGGAGGAGGAAATACATTATGCGCTGAATTATAGTAAACCGGTCTTCCTGACGATTGTGGTCTGCGAGGTACTGGAAAAGACCATTAGAAAGCAAGTGGATGACTTTCTTGCGCCAAGATACAGACAACACCATTGCAGGGAGAGGAGGTCGTGCATCACGTACATCCTAGGCTTGTGTGAGAGAGCGAGCTCCGGTATAGACGAAAGAGAGGACTTAGGTGGATTGTCTAGTATATCTGTGCCACGAGAAAGCATCTAACACAATGCCGCATAAGAAGATGTCAAAGAAGCCGTATCTTCAGGCAGGAAGAAGGTGGAGACTCCCTCGCCGGGTAGATTGTATTTCAGCGAAAGGGAACAAAGGACGAAGGTAGAGGGGGCCTTCTCGAAATGGGTCGAGGTCACCAGTGGCGTGCCTCAGGGTTCCGTTTTGGGGCCACTGTTTTTTTTTTTTATCATTATTTTGTTTTTCTATGTGAATGACTTGCCAGAAGGATTGAACTTCTGCATGAACATGTTTGTAGGTGATGCCAATGTCATGATGGAAGTAAAAAAAGCGAGGATGATTGCATCATCTTACAAGGGGAACGTGACAAAACTCCACAGTCGAGGAACTTCAACCCGAGTAAAGCAATGAGGATGGAACGCAGAGAAAAAGAAGCCTTTTACCGTGCAGAAAACAAGCTGCTGGAATCTGTGTGTGTGTGGGATGAGCCTTGGGGGTCGACCCTCCCGCCGCCGTCCCTAGCCTGTCGCCAGAGTCCCACCATAAGAGAACAACAGTGAGGGAGAAACCTGTCTGTTGGCAAATATTAGAAATCCGTTTAAGTTCATGAATAAGGAAATATTCAGCAAACTCTTCATATTTCTGCATGAGGCTCAAGCAAGAACAAGCTTCTCAGGTTTGGTCACCGCACTTAAAAGAAGCACAAAGAGCTAAAGAAGAGGCTATAGAGGAGGACAGCGAGTATGGTACCAGGATTTAGAGAGATGAGTTACAGGCATCTGGTAGAAGCCTTGAATCCGTCGAGCAGGGAAGACAGGAGAGTAAGGGGTGACTTGATCAGAATGGTGATGTAGGCAGTGAACACTCCTTCGAAAGATGCAAGGACAAGACAACCCAAGGCCGGAGTCTGACAGTAAGCATGAAAATTGTTTGAAAAGATGTAACGAAGCCCATGTGGTATGAGTAATGAATAAATGGAAAAAAACTGTGCGAAGAAATTGCGAATGTGGACATCGAGTGAAGACAGTGTGAATGTGGACAGCGAACAGAGTAGAAAAAGTTCAAGAGATGGGGCTTCATGAGTGTAGAACTTCCTACTCGTACAGTACGATCAGGTAATCACACACACACACACACACACACACACACACACAGGAAATTCCGAAGGCACTGGCAACGAAAGGACATCCAGCTGAGGTAAACATTGTGAAGGGAACTAGGAAGTCCAAAGGGACAGAAGAGAAGACAAAAACAGGTTAACCGTTGCAGTGACAGAAGACAGTAGAGTGGTACCATCACAGCCTTAGCTACGGGTGACTTGTGAAGATCAAGACAATTTATTCTAACGAAAAAGACAGAATCCAGGGAGAATCATGAAGATCATCCAGAAGGTAAACTTGAAAGACTGGAAAAGTTGGAGAGACCTCTGATCTTTAGCAGAAGACGAAGAAGAATTTGGAAACGAAAATACGATCATTTATATACAGGTTACGGTGGCTGAACGTGGGTCGCGTCGCTTGTCTGGTATTGGTCCACCACAAGGCCTTCGACGCTGTACTTCATAACAGGATAGTAAAGATGAATGGTCAGGTTGGTATGACGCTGTATTTCATAACAGGATAGTAAAGATGAATGGTCAGGTTGGTATGACGCTGTACTTCATAACAGGATAGTAAAGATGAATGATCAGGTTGGTATGACGCTGTACTTCATAACAGGAATGTAAAGAAGATGAATGATCAGGTTGGTATGACGCTGTACTTCATAACAGGACTGTAAAGATGATGAATGATCAGGTTGGTATGACGCTGTACTGCATAACAGGACTGTAAAGATGATGAATGATCAGGTTGGTATGACGCTGTACTTCATAACAGGACTGTAAAGATGATGAATGATCAGCTTGGTATGACGCTGTACTTCATAACAGGATTGTAGAGAAGATCAATGATCAGGTTGGTATTAATGAAACGACCTCTAAAAACTGGAAACAATGATTGACAGGGAAAGAGAACATCGGTGAGCGACGCCTCAATCGAACAAGGTGACGAGTGGAGTTCCTCACGGATCACCGTTGGGACCACAGTTATTTCCGATCGACGTAAATGAATCGCGCGAAGAAACCTGAAGCATCCTTGAATGTACAGTACTTTATAAAGAAGGTCCACTGGACCAGTTGTCGTATTATCTCTTCCGTAATCCCGTCGGGGGAAGTTATTGCCTTTAGCTACACAGGGTCAAGGGATCCTGGCAAGCTTTTTGCCTCTGTGTCAAGCCAATTAGAGCCATGGAACCGCTTCTTTTGCTCCGGATCAAACTAGTTTTCGCCTGTATCCCAGTGGCCGATTGACCTTACTCATGCGCAGTAGAAGTGAGTAAAAATCCTGCAGCCTGCTTACGATGAACATGACTCGGATCCTGTTACTTGTGAACACATTGTGAATCGTCGTAAGGATCCCGCCTCTCCCAAGGGTCATGTTGTATGTCATTAAGAATTTGTTGCTTGTAAATCTGACACCCACGATTCGGCACCGAGAAATACTGTTACCTGTGAGTGTAGCATTATCTTGAGTCAGAATCCAGTCCCTTCATAAAGAAAGACGGGAATCGTATGTGAAAAACCTTTTTCTTGCGAGCATAAGTGATCATTTTGATTCCGAGACAGGTTATCCTTGCAAACTGAAGTTTGCTTAAATAAAACATGTTGTTTACTGGTGCTGATGTGTTGTCCTGACCACTTTGGTCGGTGATCAGGATATGTTGCTTCAGGTAGGAGTGGAAAATTGAAGAAAACTTTTTTTTTTTTTTGAGAAATGAAAGTTTACTCAGGAGATCCAGACTGATGATGATCAATGTGGACTGTGAAATCTCTTTCTTTTCTTACGTATCTCTGTAATTTCTCCAGTGACGTGACCTCTCTGGCTAGTACTACAGCCCCTTTAAAGTTATAATGATTGATGTAGAAAAGTGTTTGAACTGGTACAGTGTACTGGCTTGGGTGCTAGACATCACTCGCGCAGTTGCAGACCACAATCACCTGCGCATCATCGCAAAGTTTCCATTTCCGGCTTTGCCTCGGTTGCACCAGGAACTCCCTCCTGCCTCGGCTCCTCCAACGCGTCGAGCCACCACTCCCCTCGTGTAGGTCATGTGGACACATGGTCCCGCTCGACTAGAAGAGTAACGTTAGTTTCAGACACATTATACTGTGTGGCCGCCTTATGCTCATAGGGCAGACAGAGCTGCGTCATCTTGTTTGTCGCGACTGTCGACGGCAATGTAGTTCTCAGCGTATAATAAGTAAGAGGATTTCATGACAGAATCGGAGTGACCCATTGTTAGCCGTGTTTACTCACGAGCTGGTGACTTGTCTCTGTGGCAGTAGGAGGACACAATACGAATGTCACGTTACCCCTGAGGGACCAATCTCTTGAGAGAGCTAATACCGTTACAAGGCATTGCTTCGCGCGGAAGTCGTCCGGCACACGAGAGCCCTTAACATTTCCTGGACCCGTGTGACCCAGGTGGGAGTTGTCACCGTTCCAACAGCAGCAGCAGCATCACCGGCACTGCCACACGCTCTTCACCAGTCACGTCAGATCCTTCGGCAGGTGAAGGACCCGCATACGTAACGCCTTCTGCAGTGGGGGAAGTTACGGAAAAAGTTCGTTACGAAGACAAGTTCACAGTCTGTTTCCGTTTACTCTGAAAATGAACTTACAGAGTTAGGGACAAATATTAACAATTTAAGATAAATGCTTATTGTTTTCGACTCTGATGTTAGCAATACTTTAACTCGTTGCAGCCAACTTGGTTCAACACCATGAGGACGACGGTACGATCCTTCGGTACGACGCGTCGGCCTAGCGAGGCTATCACACGCAAGGGTCGTAACGTCGTGCTCAAAGGTCGTACCGTCAAGCTCAAAAGGTTGACTGCACATGAGGTTGGTCGATGGCAGTATGTCTGTATATTCTCTCACCAGTACATACAATCGCCATGAGGACAAGGCCACAAGCCACATTAACTCACAGTTAGGTATGTGTCATTTGCTGCGACACCTAACTCTGGTCAACCCTGCCTCACTCACACCTTCACTTTCACCCATCCTCAACTCCCACCTCCACCCGAACCTCACCCCCTTCTCCCCACTTCCCCTAACAAGTCTTCTACAGTCAAACGTTTTTCCGTCGTCAGGTGCGTCAGTGTGAAGACCCGAGACCTTGATGTATGCATATTTAGAGATCAGGAAACACCCCAATGATCGCAGCTACATAAAGCTTTCACTTCCGGGCCTGGCTGTCCCCTACAGCTCAAGCCCGCAACACACGCCCACAGCAGTAAGCAACACTGTGTTGTCATCAGCCTCCACTCCTGCAACACACACCACCAGGCAACACTGTGCTTGGCCCTTGCCTTCATCCGACGCGACCACCCCTCCCCCTCATGAAAACCCAGCGTTCTGGGATGTCTCTTGAACTAAGTCCTTTAAGAGGAATGATAGATTGCGTGGTTCACCACGACCTGCAGTGTAGAGGGAACCTGTCGCCAAGAAATGTTACTCGAAGTTGAGGAACTTATCCTGCTGACATACTGGGGACCGAGGACGAGATTCGAGGCGGCATAGACGACCCTCCCCTTTCCTCACCCAGGCAACAGTAACTGGTTCCAGCCAGTATATTCATGCACGGTATATCATTATATCGCTACTCCTGGAAGTAGGTATATTTTCACACACACACACACACACACACACACACACACACCAGCATCTGTGATCGCCATCACGACCTCGGTGCGCGTATAACAGTTCGTCAAAGGAGCGAGTGTCGGCCGACGAGATCAGATGACCTCAACTGTGATTAAGGCGTGAGCAGAGATTGATCTTGTCGTATTGATCGTAACGCTCACGAGTGAGTGAGTGAGTGGTCATTCACTGTGGATCAACTGTCACCATCCTAATTTAGATGATTGTAAAGAAAACGGTTCAGTGATGGTCATTTTAAGGTGAAGTGGCGGTATCGTAATTATGTGACAGTGAAGAAGCGACCCCCATTGATGTGAATAACAAATTCAGATTGTGATATCAGGCTCACTCGACTTTAAAGTAGACTTAGAGGCAGTCCACCTCACCTCCTACAAACGTTTCTTCAACATGATGATCGGGCGATTACTGACGCGATAACGTCCTCGTCACAAGAACGAGCCTCAACGTTACGATTTAACTTGCAAACCAGCTGATTGGTAACGACACGATCAGCTGATTTGTAACGACACGATCGGCTGTTTGGTGACAACGCGATCAGCTGATTTGTAACGACACGATTAGCTGATTTGTAACGACACGATCAGCTGTTTGGTGACTAACGCGATCAGCTGATTTGTAACCACACGATCAGCTGATTTGTAACGACACAATTAGCTGATTTGTAACGACACGATTAGCTGATTTGTGACAACGCGATCAGCTGATTTGTAACGACACGATCAGCTGACTTGTAACAACACGATCAGCTGATTTTTGACAGCCCGAAGAACTAAGACCATGCTCAGCTGGCTCTTAACGAACATGAATAATCAAGTCTTGAAAAAAAAAATAAAAATGGTGAGTAGGAAGTTTTGAGTCGTGTGCATTGCAGTAATTGTATAATTTCGTTCCCAGTCATTCACGTAAACATTTATAAAAGCCGATACAGGAAGACATGTTCAGGGAAGGATATCTCTCTCTCTCTCTCTCTCTCTCTCTCTCTCTCTCTCTCTCTCTCTCTCTCTCTCTCTCTCTCTCAGTTTCGTTGTGTTGTTTACTTGTGCTCTTTCCTCTGAAGGCAAGGTATGTCTCCATCATTTCTGGGATTTACTCTGATATTAAGAGAGATATCCGGGCGGCTGGCCAGACTGTGTGTGTGTGTGTGTGTGTGTGTGTCTGTGTGTGTTTGTGTGTGTCTGTGTGTGTGGGGGGGGGGGGGGGGTAGGGTAATAATCATCATCATCATTCGTTTATCATCGTGGAAATTCGCGTCGTTTCCGCGTTGCTTGTTCGTTCGCCGCCAGACGCAAGTAGACAAGCCGTGCGCCTACGAGGAATTTATTGTGCCTATAAATAAAGCTGATGTCTCGCACTGTCAAGGATGGAGGGTGGGGGATCGGATGTCGTAACCCTGAGAATGGCAAGTTGCAGCCTTCAATAATGTTTTCCCCAAGATGGCCAAGCCTCTCTTGACGTAAAGGTCGGGGGAATTGATTGATTCGTACATTTTAGATTTCTTTTATGTATGTATATGCTGAGGTTCCTTTTTTGGGTGAGGGAGGAAAACCTACAGTAACCACGGAAAAGAATGGTTGTTACCTCCTTATTCGAACTGCGTTTGGATATCTTAACCATTGCCATGGACACGGGAGAGTCTATTCGTTTGTGACTTGAGGCAGTTCGTCAGGACTTGTGTGGGTGGGTTGAATGAAAGGTATTGAGAAATACAGGACATCTGAGGGTTGAAGGGGGTGTAGCTCACGCAAGGCTGAGATGAACGCACAGGTCCGTGCCTGCCTGCCTGCCTGCGAGGCCCAGTCGCCCGTGGACGTCCAAACAGGATCAGTCCGGTTTGCGTCTTTCACAAGCTCGTGACGTCACGCGAGAAGTTCCCCGGGTTGGAAGTCGTCCTAACGCCCCAAGGTTGTTGGCTCGTTTTCTTTTCGTCGGATACTTGCAATCGCCGCTGGAGTCATCCTTAGTCATTATTAACCTTACGTTGGATGGTGATAACACCAGGAAATGTCGTAATGGTTGCCTGATGGTGGTGGCGTCAACATGTTTCCCTCCCTCCCCCCACGTGAATGTCGGCGGGTGAGGAGGAGGGAGGGAGAGCGGGCGGCGCGGTCGTGTGTGTTTGTAACCACCGCAGTTCTTTGCTTTGATAGATCAGCGGGCGTCCTGCATGGCGGCAGTGCATCGCCAGCCAGAGGTGTTATCGGACCTGGCCACTCGCCACCCTACCCTACTGCACCCACTTCTTGTGCACTCGGGGCACCACCCTGGAACCTGTTGGGGGGTACTCATGACGAGAGCCTTTGACCTGGATCACAAGGGTCGGGTCAACATGCTCATTTGATGCACCGTCTTGCTGAAGGGTCATCCCGTCGTGCTCCGGGGTCGCCCCGTCGTTCTCTCGGGACGACCTGTCGTGCTGTGCAGGCTCGTGCATCGCGCGCGGACGGGTCGCGCTGTCGACCTGAAGGGGTTGAAAGGTCATTGTCCACACCTGCCACAAGGTGTAGTAGGAAGTTATAAAATGCGCTGGTGGCTGGCGAGGATCAAAATCTCCACATAATGTTGATACCTGGATTTTGCCCGAGTAAGATATGCCGTGGGGCTCCTCAGTGCTTGTGGGGGGGGGGGGGGGGGGTTGTCGGAATAACTAACTGGGTGGCAGTGAAAAACTGAAGTACCACTCGAGACGCCAGTGATGGATCACACTGTTACATGACCTGAAGACATTTCACACAGTTTCTGAAGGCGGCGTCAAGAGTTGATCTCAGCGGAACAAGAAAAAGACGTGGCATTCAAGTCCTCTTTTTGAGGGGTTGGTGTGGCGCTGACCACCCCAGAGTCAAAAACGTGATGACGTCAAGCGCTGACACGAGGGAAAAAAGAAAAAAAAGAAAAAAAAGAAAGATGTTTGGTAATGTATTGAGGTGGTGTTGGTGGGAGTGGGTTGTGTGGGCAACCCTCTGGTTATAGTCATAATGATAGGAAATAAACGAGCAGTCAACGGATAAATCTCTTACCAGATATAAATTTATTTATCATTTTCAGATTGCGATTATTTTTTTTTTTCGCTTCTGTGTTTGTGATTTTTTTTTTTTTGGTCTACGCCAAACAGGTTTAGTAAATATACCTCTAGTAAAGCAGCCTTCAACAGACATAAATAGATCTAACTAGACCCAAACCCGGAACAGACTGGGCAAGTATTTGTCTCCACATAAATGGGAGGC
The DNA here is from genome assembly GCF_036320965.1 of Panulirus ornatus. NCBI lineage: Eukaryota > Metazoa > Arthropoda > Malacostraca > Decapoda > Palinuridae > Panulirus > Panulirus ornatus. The sequence continues at coordinate 12,168,592 of NC_092265.1, read as the reverse complement.
AAAAATTAGGTCATATTTATCCTATAGGGAAGAATTATTCACCGCCTGTATATATATATATATATATATATATATATATATATATATATATAGGAGGGGGGGGGGGGGGCTAAAAATCCTCCCCTCTCGTTCTTAATTTTCCAAAAGAAGGAACAGAGAAATGGGCTAAGTGAGGTTATTCCCTCCAAGGCTCAGTCCTCTGTTCTTAACGCTACCTCGCTAACGCGGGAAATGGCGAATAGTATGAAAAAAGAAAGAAAAAAAATATATATATTTATTTATTCATTTATTTATTTATGATTACCTCGGACTAATTTCAATAAAGCTGCCGTCGAGTTACCTACTTACCTTTCTAAAGCTTCCTGTCTCCCAAGGTTGAGTTACTTCCAGCAGCAGGGAACTGTGTAGACACCCCCCCGTGTGGAGTGAGAAGTTCACTGGCGAGACAGTCGGTACTCCCAGTCATACAGCCTCGCTAAAGGTGACATCTGACTCGCGGTGGAGCCTCGCGCACATGTTCTCTGGTTTTATGTGGCACAAAATTATATATATATATATATATATATATATATATATATATATATATATATATATATATATATATATATATATATATATGAGTCCACGGGGAAATGAAACACGATAACTTCCCAAGTGCACTTTTGTGTAATAATCACATCATCAGGCAAGATACAATATATATATATATATATATATATATATATATATATATATATATATATATATATATATATATATATTCAATAGGGTATGCTTCTCTTTTTACCATCCTGTGCGTCCAAATATAGTCGTCCATAATTTATCCGTACGTTGGCAAGAGATAAGATATTGCCAGGTTAGCGTGACGGGCGTGAGTCGTCTGCTCCTACAGTGCTGGGCAACCAACTCACTCGCGCTAGATTGAACTTGGTGTTTTCGCTGTCGTATTTACTAGATGAAAAATGATGTTGGTGATATACCAATTTATGTTATTGGTATATCAATGTAAATATCACCTTAATATTGGTGATATATCACTTTATATATCGCCTTAATGTTAGTGATATATCGCTTTGTATATCAGCTTAATTGTGGTGATATATCAGTGTAATTATCACCTTGATATTGGTGATATATCAGTTTATATATCAGCTAAATCTTGGTGATATATCTCTTTATGTATCAGCTTAATGTTAGTGGTATATCAATTTATACATCAGCTTAATGTTGATGATACATCAGTTTATATATCAGCTTAATGTTGGTGATATATCAGTATATATATCGGCTTAATGTTGGTTATATATCAGCTTATACATCAGCTTAATGTTTGCGGTATGTCAATTTAAGCGTAATTGATTACTCTTCATATATAACAGGTAGCTTGAAACGTGAAGAACAAAAATTGATTATATTTTTTGATTACGAAAATGTACAAGAAAAACCCCAAATGAAATGGGTATTATTTTTTGATAGACCAGTCGATTATTTATCTCATCAAAATGATTCATTCGTTTAAAGTGAGACATAATATCATCCTTTAATTTTTTTTTTTTTTACTGTTTACATTCTGACAAAGGATAAGAACCACGTCAAAAGAAAACGGACTTGACTCGGTTCAAATTTGTAATTTCCCATTCTTTTTGAGTTTTACTTCCGCATAGTAACAAGGATGAACGGAGATTATCATCATCATCATCCAGTTCGGTCTTATTAATATACCAGGAGAATATGGGTCGTGATAATCAATACGTGTTGTGGTAGATGACCCGGCACTGCTAGCCTAGCCCCCTCCTGCAGCTGTGTTGGTCACCCAAGACCTCGTCCAGACTGGTTGGTCGTTTGGCAGGCTGACGCACACACACACACATGGCTGTGCCTGGAATATGGATATGAGAGAGTGTGGTGACGGTGGTCATCAGTCACACGTCCTCGGTGTGTGTGTGTGTGTGTGTGTGTGCTCAGGCGTTTGTGTATGCCTGAGAGAGCGGTGGTGTTCGTACCCTCCATCGCTTAAGACACGGAGAAGACAAGTCGTTGCTCTGCAGGAGAATGCACGTTTACTGCAGCATATTTGAGTGGTTGCCAGACGCATATATATATATATATATATATATATATATATATATATATATATATATATATATATATATATATATATAAAGGCTGGGCAGGTGGAAAGTGCGACTCGTTGGGCCCGTGTCTGTGGCAGGCCGTGCTGTGCGTGGTGACGACCAAGGCAGTGTCCAGGTGAGCATGTAGGAAGGCGCCTCAGGATTATAAGAGAAACTGAGCAGCTCACTGTTTTGATGAATCATTCAACCACATGAACAACGTGAACTCTAAGTTCTAGATACCTCGTCATCGTCATTGCTAATATGAAGGCTGATTATACTGGTTATAATTGCTATTCAGTAATTACTCTTGCTCTTCTTGTGGCTCAAGGTCAAACCCATGGAGCGAAATGGCTTTTCCTTGGTATAAGGTGTAGGTTGTTGGATGTAATTGCTGTCTGCAGCATAAGAGAAAATATTGATCATAATCCGTACGTTGTTGGATGGAACCACGATCAACAGTTCGGAGTCATTAAGCCGGGATCCATACCATACTTAACTCAGCCAGTGATGGAATTGTCATCTAATGTATGTATAATATCGAATGTTATGACCATGGTAGCTAGATATCACATTAAATCACACATGCCTACGATACCTTTATCGTGTTAATTTGCGTATTCTGATGTCGTTGTTTGATAATATTTTTCTCAAGGGATAAACTCTTAGGTTAGAGAAAAGGATGAATAATTTGAAATATTAGAAAAGGAAATACAGGGGAGGTAGAAAGTAGGGTAACTACCTGATTCACCGTCACCCTCCCTCGTGAGTGAGGTCTGCGGGCGGTCGTTGGTTGGTCTCTTGTGGCTTGGCAGCTGCCAGGTTCATTAGGCCGTCAGCGTCGAGCTCCTTCCATCCACCAACCAGGAAATGCTATCCTAACCTAACCTAACCTCTTGTGGTGTTCCTCCCTCACTTTACTGCCTCCTCCCTGTCCGATCTACCCGGTCTGTGGTTCTGGATGGATCAGCCTCTCGCCCTTTCTCTCCATCAACAGCGGTGTCCCCTCAAGGTTCTGTCCTGTGTCCTGCACCTTTTCTCCTTTCAGTCAACGTTTGTCTTTTCTTCTACAAAAAATCTTAAGCTCACTTACATAATGACGACTTAACCCACCATTCCTCCACATCCTTCGGATTTGCTCCTTTCTCTCACGCGATATGTATCTCGTCTCGCCACACCTTTCTCATTAAACTTAGAATTGGACAGGATATCTTACTGGAGTAGACGCAATCTTATATAAGTCAAATGCCTCTAAGACCCAGTTTCTGCCCATCTTTCTATCGAGAACTTCCTCCCTGTAGCTGTTCTGTCTCCTTTGATGATGCTGGAATTCCACCTGCCGACTCAATGAACATACTTGGGCTCACGCTATTTTCGAAACCTCACATTAAGGAAATGGCGAATTTTGCCTTTACAAACCTGGTTATCTTCTTTAGATATTAGATTTTCTTTCGGAAGAATTGCTCCGTTTATACAAAAGATTAGTCCCTCCTTGTATAGAGTACTACTCTCGCATCTGGGGTGGTTCTAGCCCTGTGCATCCTTACTTGACAGAGTTGAGTCAAAGCGGTCCAACTTTTTAACTCTTCCAGGCTAACTTCCAAACTTGACCCACTTGTCTTACGCCGCAACATTAGTTCACTTTCCCTCTTCTGTAGATGTTACTTTCGTTTTTGCTCCCGAGAGCTAGCTGCTTGTGAGCCCCCCCCACCAGTTAGTCCACGCAATACGCCATCAAATAGCTGTGTCACGCGATTACTGTGTGGCGTTGGCAACTCAGAAGTGGGCCGTTTTAGTAACTATTTCTTTTTACACACTTCGAAGGTTTGAAGCTCTCTACCCTCTCATATCTTTTTCAATAACTATGACCTGACACTTTTTAAAAGAGTTTTTTTTTTTTACTTCCTCCAACATTCGGAAATACTTTTCCTTTTCTTGTTTTTTTCCCTTTCATTAACTCTTGTACAGTGCAAGTGAGGCCCGTGACTGGAGCCTTTAACGTAGAAAAAAAACAAACAAACAAACAAACCCTGGAATGCAAATTATGGGGAGCATATTAGAAATGAATTCTTGTAAATATCTTATGCGATATCCTCAGTGAAATTTTTATACTTAATCTGCATAGTTATTTTGCCAAAAGAAATTCTAGTGGTAATGACGAGGGTGGAAATTCAGCTGGCGTTGAGTACGGTTGGTTCACGTCAACTACAGCTCTGCATATTAAGCTGATGTGGTAGAGTTAGCCTTATGATTTCTCACCGTATTTTCTCGATATGCATTGGTTCATGTTATATAAATCTTAGATCTTTTTTTTAGACCTGTAGAATAAGAAAAATGAGAAACAACCTTAACGTTTTGGAAAATGCGAAATTGCTATTGTCTGTGTATTCTTGTTAAGTGCTTTGAAAGACTGCAGCGTTCCCCCAGCTGTCATCATTCACTGCGCATATGTACGCTTCTGGATTATCTGGCCGAAGTAAATGATGCATGTTGTAAGTAAATCAATGAAGTGACTGATGTAAATTTGAAATAGAGATATGTATAAATTATGGAAGTGTATACCTTAAATTAGTCGTTTTCTCTGAATCAGATTCTTGATCGTTTTCTATAGTTTACTGGGCAAACGTAAGCATTTAGAATGGTGACGCCATGTCCCCTTTGTGGTCCAAGTGTATTAGATATGATTTACTAGGAGGAAAGGTATTTGCATAGTATTTAACATACGAAGACTTCGTATATGTTAGAATGTACAGATACCCTCGAACTGGCAAAGGATTCTTATTTGACTTTAAAGCATTCTTTTGCAAATTAGGTTTTGCATTGATATATTATAAATTATTGATTAACGAAAGGGTAAGAGCTAGGTGTGGTTTTAGAAATAATGTGGTTGAGTGAGCTGAAAGGAACGAGTGGAAAGGTTGACGAAAAGAATATAGGTGTCAGAAGTGGAGGGAATACAAGGAGAATGGGGAGACCAAATTGGCGATGGAAGGACGGAGTAAACAAGATTTTTGAGCGATAGAGGCCTAGATATGCAGGAGGATGAAAAGTGCATGGGATAGAGTGATTGGAACGATGTGGTATACTGGGGTCGACGTGCTATCAGTGAACTGAACCAGGGCGTATGAAACGTCTGGGGTAAACCATGGAAAGTTCTGTGGGGCCTGGTTGTGGATATGGAGCTGTGGTGTCGGTGCATTACACCTAACAGCAAAAAAAATGGATGTAAGCGGATGCGACCTTTCTTCGTCTGTTCCGGCGCTACCTTGCTAACGCGGGAAACGGCAACATCATTAAAGATCCACTCATCATCATTATTTACGAATAGAACGAGAAAACAATTGCCTACATCGTGAGAAACACACACAGAGCAGTAACCCACTACAGTCTACGGACGTAGTTTACAAGTACTCCCGCCCAGTTGAAGGTTGTAAACTTAAACGTGAACTACTTCGTTATGACTCGTACATCACAGTCGACACGTAACACTTCATCCTGTAGATGTTTGTAAATATATTTTTTGATGTAAATCTCACTGGGGGGATGATGAAGATGAGGAGTGGAGTAGTATATTACCCCGTCCTTTTTGACGTAAATATGTCGGTAAATATTTTCAGTGTAAATTTCAAGTCTCATCGGTATAAACGGAGGCCCTAAACTACACATGCAAGAGCAGCATGACTTGAACCTCACTCGTCAGCAGCTGACTGAAAACACGACGATACTGTCACACTGCCACGACTGCAGGTAAGAAAAGCCACGCACCTAAGAAATATAAACCCTTCATAAACGATCAAAGTCCAGGACAAGGTGGGAACTCTACAGTTATTCTCTGTAGCGCCTGAAATGACCCCACTCTACCTCCCTCCCCCTACGGGATTTTCCTAGGTGCTGTGACCCAAGGTAAACCCTGCCTGCGTTTGTTGACCCCATCAAGTGTGACCCCCCCCTGTCGACCAGACTCCCACACATTTAACTCGGAGGAACACTGTCTACGGCTCAACATTATCTACGTCACAGCTCTCATTTGTTCCCGTTTTGGTCTTTATATTGTGTTGCGTCATTTATGATCAGTTTGACTGAAGGTGGGTGGTGTTCGAGACGTTTCATGTATTTCAAGAATAAAGGGAAGATTGATGTAGGAAATTTGATTCACACTCTTTCTGCTGAAGGAGAACGGGTGGTGAGAACTACTGAAAAATTAATAGGAAGCGTGTGAATGTTCAATTTGCATTGATCTTTAAATCTCTCTCTCTCTCTCTCTCTCTCTCTCTCTCTCTCTCTCTCTCTCTCTCTCTCTCTCTGACAGTTAGAGTGACTGTCAGTAAATGAGGCGGTGAATGGTGAATGGCGAACTGATATGATACATATGCTTACTTTATAAGAGTTGGCTGTGATGAAGCACTCAGTTGCCCATGTCGCCTCGGCTACCATATGAGTATCTTCAAAGCTGCGTGCACACCTGGCGGGTACTGGTGGGTAGGGTATGGTGGACTCCTGGCGAGTACTGGTAGGGTATGGTGGACTCCTGGCGAGTACTGGTAGGGTATGGTGGACTCCTGGCGAGTACTGGTAGGGTATGGTGGACTCCTGGCGGGTACTGGTAGGGTATGGTGGACTCCTGGCGGGTACTGGTAGGGTATGGTGGACTCCTGGCGAGTACTGGTAGGGTATGGTGGACTTCTGGGCGAAAAGGTCCTCGAAGTCTGGCCTCTCTACCGTCCACTTAAAAAGGCAAATACAATTCTTGTATTTCTTAAAAAAAAAAAGGGGGGGGGGGGGCTGTAGAAACTTGGGCAGTAACCCTGATTTGTGTACAGCTCACTAGTGCCTCCCACCCGTTGTCCAGTTTCGGTCACCCAACTCGAGGAAAGAGAGAGAGGCGATGGCGAGGAGTCGATGGGCGGGCAACCAAGATGATTCCTGGACTTGAAAACAAGTCACCTGGGAGCAGCCTACACGACTTCGACTACGACCAGCGAAGGTAAGGAGGTTATTTCATACCAGTGTTCAGAAATGACCCAAGGCCTTGATGCTTTCGATCAGAGAGCAGCAACAGAATGTAAGATATGCCGTCTTTCGCTCGTGGAAACGCGACCACTCGTACTCGCGGGCAAAAGCGTTTTAGATCGAATGAGGAACGTCCTTTGGCTGAACACAGGTTGCCAACACAATAGGAATGATCTGCCGAGAAGAACAGAAACGTTTCAGATTTGATGAATGGCATCAGATCCTTGACTGGCATTTGTTTGCGTTCTCCTTTATCATACGTGAAGTGTACAGATACGTCTTTGAAAATCATTTGGTATGATTTGCTCTCGGTACACTGATGACTGAGATTCTCATCTGTGCCATTACGATAGAAAGCTTCGATAGGACACAGTGGGTCTGTTGCTGTGTGACTTTCTCTGTATGCCTTTGTATGAAGAGTCTTTCTCTCGTGGTGATACCTCTTGGAGGTGGAGTCCGGTAAAACTATATATATATATATATATATATATATTGAGTCAGGCTTTTCACTGCCTCTAAAATGGAGAGAATGAGTGAGGAAAGATTGACCAAGAGGATATATGTGTCGGAGGTGGAGGGAACGAGGAGAAGAGGGAGACCAAATTGGAGGTGGAGAGATGGAGTGAAAAGGATTTTGTGTGATCGGGGCCTGAACATGCAGGAGGGTGAAAGGAGGGCAAGGAATAGAGTGAATTGGAGCGATGTGGTATACAGGGGTTGACGTGCTGTCAGTGGATTGAATCAAGGCATGTGAAGCGTCCGGGGTAAACCATGGAAAGCTGTGTAGGTATGTATATTTGCGTGTGTGGACGTGTGTATGTACATGTGTATGGGGAGGGTTGGGCCATTTCTTTCGTCTGTTTCCTTGCGCTACCTCGCAGACGCGGGAGACAGCGACAAAGTATAAAAAAAAAAAAAAAAAAAAAAAAAAAATATATATATATATATATATATATATATATATATATATATATAAAGAATTAATAGCTGTAGAGAAGACAATGAAAATTGGTGAAGGATAAAGGAACTCTTCTATGAATGAAATACATTTCCTTCCCCTGTCATACACCGCCACCCCTCCTCTTGTAGTGAGTGGAACAAGTGTACGCCTTGTGGTTGCATGGCAGAGACAAATGTGGTGTTCATCCCTGCTCGTGTTGTCTCCTGGAACTGTCTGTGAGCTTCAAGCGTCACTGACCGGGCTTTTCCTGCTGGTTGGTGTGTGTTAAGGTATATTGCTTGTCTGTTGAAGGTGAAGCAGTTTTCTGTAATTTGCCATTATTTACGTAAATGATAGTTAAGCAGGGTGGTTTGTTATGGTTGGACTGTAATATATATATATATATATATATATATATATATATATATATATATATATATATATATATATATATATATATATATATATATACAGGACGAAGTGTATAAGTACGGTAAAAGTGATTCTATTGTGGAGAGACCATGCGTTATCTCATTGATGTGAAAGAGTACATGAATTATGGAATTTATAATGGTATGAAACAATATTAATGTATCGGCTGGATAAGATGTCCGCTTCTGTGCCCCATCACCACTAGCTAGACCACGCAGTACTCGGTAAGCTGCTGCGTCACATTGTGTGGCCATCAGCAGCTCAAGGGCGGGCCGTCTTGGTAACTGTTTCTTTCCCTAAACCTCGAAGCTTTAGAACTCTCCACCCCTCTCACGTCTTTCACAGTAACGATAACCTGGATATATGTTAACAGTCAGGCTTTTCACTGCCTCTGAAATTCATAAATGCTTTCCCTTGTCTCTGTTGTTTTCCCTTTCAGTAACCTCTTTTATATTCCAATTAAGGCCTGGCCTGGATGTGGACTTCTGTCCGTGACTGGAGCCTCCAACGTAAAATGTATAAACAAAAGTACCGTGGGAGTTGTTAGTTGTGTAAACAAGCTGTGATGTTGTGTCGTTTATAGTTCCCGGGTGTTCTCCATACTCTTTCTTCTTCAGAAGTTACGTGAGTCAGTCTTGTATCCCATCATCATTACCAGAGTGAGGCAGTGTACATATTTCATGATTGGAGAAGGAACGTCCTTTTTTAGCTCTTCTAACCCCCTTTTATATATATATATATATATATATATATATATATATATATATATATATATATATATATATATATTAGCACCGTAGTGAATACAGAAGTGTTGAGGCAGGAGGTGAAATCAAACACCACTCATGGTTTGTGTGTTATTTTTTACAAGCTGGCATCTTTAAAAGTCTCAGCCGAAGAATTTGGACGCAGTAATAATAATAATAATTCAAAATCAAAAAATATGACCCGGCAGTGCTGTAGCCTCCCTCAGCACAGGGAATATTCATTATGCACCAGTTTAGTTTAAGAGTCGGTTTGTATGCTACTTGAAGCAGACGACACGAATGTGTGTTCGAAATTTAACTTCACAAATCATCGTTTTCTTGAAGGTTTTAGGGAATTCATGTTGAGATTGAAGGACTGTGTAACGACTTTGCTATATATATATAGATATACATATTCCCTGTGAGAGGCTGGCCTGACATTACCATACATGGGAGAGTAGTAGGGTTGTAAGGCCCTCGGAAGAGCTTTAGAACTCCTTAGAAAAAGAGGGTATGAGAACAGGTTTATATATATATATTATAGGTACAAGGATGGATTTAGGTGTGGGATGGAGGGAGTTATCTGGGATGAAGTAAACAAATAATTCGTGTCTTGTTTTTTTTGGGGGAGGGTGGGTGGGTGGGTGGGCAGAGAAAGCATCATGGACTATGTAATCTTGAAAGGTTTTATTACAGAGTAATTTAGTTTGTTAGCTCTAAACATATCAACAGCTTTATTTTGAAATACTGCAAACACTATAGTTTATTTTGTTATGTGTACATACCCAAACATGTAGCACTAAGTTACTTAGATTACTGCTAGGGTTCATTCTTGCCACTTGGATTTTAGTCTCTTTGGCTGTAACAAATGGTACGAAATTTATATACTTGTGTCCACGTCTAGAAAATCAGGAATCTTGTCATGAAAGGGGAGAGACAACATAAAGGCGAGACTGAGTGAAGTAAGTGGTGAAGGAAGTGGATCATATCATGGAGTGTTAACACAGAGACCAGTCGCTGCAGTGTTAGGGGAAGAGTGTGGTGTTTTTTAGGTGGTGCTTGTCTTCTGGGTGGAGTTGTGTTGTAGAAAAAGAATATATATATATATATATATATATATATATATATATATATATATATATATATATATATATATATATATATGGACAGAGAGATGATGTTGTGGAGTGAAGAGAAAGTGTTGTAATTCATTACCCCGGGAATGAGACTTGCAGTTGTAGAATTCACAAACGGTGAGTTGTAAGGTCATCACTCAAGAAACCTACTGCGATGAGTATTTAGTGTTACACTTAACATAATGACATCTCGAGTGCTAATTGACATCAATTTGTGAATTCTTCAATAAACAGGGAAACTGGCTGTTAACAGAACACGGGACGACACCTCCCCCAAGCATGGTGGAGGGAGTCGCCTGACCAGCCAAAACGTTTATGTGACAATCGATCCATCCATCTGATTGGTGAAAAATCACGTCATGTGGTTACACAGTTCACGTCAGCGTCCTGAAGTGTCATATAAAGGTCTGGCGGAATCATTATCAAACCTGGAAATTCAGGAAGACTTTGTGAATGACTGTTAACTTTAATACAATAAAGAATAACATTGTACAAATGAGGAGAGGGGGAAAAAAAAAAATATAAATATCCTTCTCTATAAAAGGTACATCAATGTATGAGATAAAGTACAGGAGCCAGTTTCCCCCCACAATATAATGCAACAGGAATGTAAATATTCAGTGGAACCACTTCTCTGCTATTCTCTATTATTTTTCTTTAACAAGACATTTATAACATATATATGCTCTAGACAGTCTCTTGTCAAGATTCAATATCAAGCAACTATATGAATGGAACTCAAAAGGAGAGGAGCCTTGGAAGTGTTTATCCATTTTTTTTTTCTTTTTTGGTTTTGTTTTTGGTCTGTGTAGAGCTGTACAGAATCTTGGCAATTGAGGTACAAAAAGAAAAAAAAATCATCATCATGGAACTCTATGAAAGAAGCAGCTGAGTGGTAGTCTGGGATTCTCTGGTCCCAATGAATACTCACTCTCCTTGACGCTACAGCTCTCACGGCTGCAAGTAAAAAGGACACACAGCATTATACAAAACTCCAGATCAATGCTTACGGTGTGTGACGCCATGAAACCTTGCATGAAGTCATTGACTTAATACGACTAAAGAATATGCCTGATTTTTTCTCAAATCTTCACACTTATCATTATTCACTTATTGTATACTTGGAATTTATGTATAATTTCCAATCTATATAACCAGGTGCAAACTGCAGGAATCTCACATGGATGTGGACGATAAATAAACTTTGCTTCTATGATAAACGTAACGGAGGTATCGAAAGCAATATACAGTACATATATCATCCTCGCAGATGTAAATGCATTAACTTTGGTTGACAGAGTAACTCCTCTTGACCATGGTAAGCAAAGAGTCCTTATAGCAGACGACAGCAGATCTACACGACAGCCTTGGTCAGGAACACACACACACACGCGCGCGCGCGCGCTTTTATGCTATAGTGACTGGCCTTTGAAGAAAATAGGTGGCGGCAGAAGCGCCCAGAAGCAGCAGGAGGTGAACTAGTGTATAGTGAAGCCCATACGGGGGGATGTGTTTGCCGACGGTGAGTGAGTCTGGCGTCTTTCACGACCGTACCGTACCAGCAGTGTCAGCCCAGCGGCCGTGGCTGACGCCCGCCCCAGGAAGCGCCTTGACTGACACCTGTGTGTCAGCGGTGTTAGCCAGTGGTTGTGTGTGGCGGCCGCGGCTGACACCTACACCTAGCGTCCATGATCGGGGAGGAGAAAGGGAGAGAGAGAGAGAGATAAGGGGAAGAGTACACCTGCCTCTTGGGCAAAACACCTTGCAGGAGGCATGACGGAAGGGCCTTGTGGCACCCAGACTCCAGCTCTGGCACCACAAGGCCAGGTACTCCTCTGGTACACAGGGTACTCGGACATCCTACGAGTGTAATCTCTTGGGGGCGGAGCGGGTCTTGACTGGTCATGCACCGAGCCAGACTTAGACCTCCTATGATAGATATAGCATTTATTATTTAATCACCTATGTACAAAGGTTGGAGACATTAATCACATACAATGCCTCCCACGCATTTTTTTTTTTTTCAAGTTGAGGAATGTTTCTTAGGCGTCACTTCTGCCAAAAGTACAACTGTGTTCAAACGAGTGATAGTTGGCTAATCTAACATTTTCTTTGCAAGTGAGACTTCACTGTACCGCTGGACAATAGTTTTATCTTCGTATCCATACATACCGATATATATATATATATATATATATATATATATATATATATATACTTAGTCAATAACCTCAAAATCTTACGGAAAAATAAATTGGTGTACAGAAAACGCACACGAGCGTATTGGTTACCCAGGGCGGCGCGCGCGGTGGTGGCAGCGTGTGGTGGTAGGCCTTGAATTTTGGGGCTGGGGCGCCGCGCCTCAGGGCCGGCCTGACTTGACTGGTTCCCGAGTGTGAACTGATAATATTGTGCCTAGTGACGGGCGTTGTCTGTAATTGGTATAAGGGGACGATATATATATATATATATATATATATATATATATATATATATATATATATATATATATATATATATATATATATTGGGGATGTTTTTTCATTGTCCAATAAGTTTACTAAACATTAGTGCGTCAGGGACTTGTCGTCTTTGTTTTCTAGCTTTTGACTGAAAGATGAAAGAAAAACATATGTTTACAAATTGATCATACGATTGACTTTTATAGAACCAGAGGCGCGATATGTCTTTCGTTCTCTTGGGAGGTCATGACCATTTTGTATATCACCGACCCTGGCTAACGCTGTGTTCTGCTGTCTTCACGCTAACAGTTTTCCTTCATTTTTGGCAACCTTTCTCTCTTTTTTTACTCTCTCTTTTGGTTAGTGTTTTGTAAATCAAGACAATCTATAATTTACAATTTGTGTAACGCCTCCTGACGTGCCAATTTGAAACACTGACCTTCCAGAACGCCATTGCAAGCCACATTGGGTTGCATTAGGGCGTGTGGTGTTAAATGTTGCTGAAATTCGCTCCTTCCAGACACTCACTTTGCACGGACGATGCACGTGTGCAAGGTGTTCCTCTGAACAGGTCAATAAACACAGGACTGGAAAGCTGTATCTGTCAACAAAATTGCAGCGCAGCTCTTATCTGCTCGAAGCGAGACAACGACATTTCTCAACCTCTTTCTCTCTAGATTGATTTCAGGTAAAACGGAACAGATTACTGCTCTTCCTCCGGGACTGAAGTTCGTACGAATAAGTCACGCCATGAATGGAAGGATGATATTAATAACTCCATCTTTGTAAACGTGAATTTTGCTTCGAAACTCGTGCACCTGATTTCATTAGATTGCGGTGGGGTTCATTTCTTTTCCACAAGACCTCGAACCTCCAGAGTTAAATTCATGTTATTAATTCAGAGGCTGTTAGTGCCATCTACATGTATTAATTGCATTGAATTTTGCAGTCTGACGCCAGTACATATCGCGTATCAGTCTGGGGGAACATGGGAAAACGTATCGTACACGAAATGACGCCAGTTCATATCGCGTATCAGTCTGGGCCCGTAGTAAAACTTATCGCACTGGAAATGATCACCTACAATGCTTACTATAGTTTGATTGGCTTTGGAGCCACTGTCAGACTGCAAGTGTAGTTGTGGCGATAGTTGTACAATGGGCGATTGTGGGTTGTTAGAAATTATATTCTCTCATACATAGCTGGTGACGGTTTGGCTCATGGGTTGTTGGTTAATTAGTTATTTGGGCTTTAGGTTTATCAACTACCGGGGTCTTTAAGGCCGTCAAGCCTGATGCTATGATCGCCAATGGATGAACACCCACACTAGATGTTCTGGATAGATCTCAGACCGTGCGCATGCGCTCTCACGACGTACACAACTTCCCTTGATCAAAATGGGCGAGCTTTTGTATATACACACACACATGTCTCATGTTACCTTCGATACCGATCTTTTATGATGATAGGACCTTCACGTACAGCTAGGTGGTGGAGGGGATAATGGAAGAAAGAAAAAGGAAAGGTAAGAAGAAATGCCAATTTATTTTGAGACCAACACGAAGGGTTTGAGTAGAGACGGGGCGTTATCAGTGAACGGTAACTCAGGGTTTCCATGTTACGGTGACCGCCAGGTTAATGTCACACTATTGTGCATCCTGTGCAAGGTACATGTGAGGCGTCAACACAGTATCTTGTCAGCAGGGGATATAGATTATGCTCTAGGAAATGATATACTTTTTTCTTCTCATGTGTGTGCGTGTGTGTGTGAGGCATTATCTTGTAGAGGTGCTTCGCCTGTTGTTGGCTTTGCCCTGTGACCACGTCATCATTGGCTACACTTAGGGAATATAATCAAATCTCTACAGCTTCACTATATAACCTATTTATATACATACATAGCATTTACAGTAGTTATTTCTAATATTATAACGCTTTAGGTATAGGATATGATAGTTTCACCTCGTTATCTTCAATGCCAAATTTCGAGACCGATTAGAATGAAGTGATTTTGTTTGGGATCAAATAGGTTGATGAAACGAAAATTTCCGCAAGTTATTAAGCTATTGACCCGTGATTATATATACACACACATACTTACTCATACGCTAGCTTTAAAACTCGTGTACTTTTACATAATGAGATCAAGACATGTTAATTAATTACCCAGCTACTCCAAGCCTAAGAAGAATGCATCAGAATGATAATCAAACATGGTTTCATAATTTCCTGATACGATCAAAATGTATTTTGAGTATTTGTGAGGCGAGGGACGGGCAACGTCCCAGGAGACTGGGACAGGCCGACCCTGCCGCGGGCCGCGCGGGCGGGCTAGGCTCCTACACACTCAGCCGTCCGCCCTCCACAGGTGGTGGTTGGTTGGTGGTTCCGGCGTGCGACGCGAGTGTTAAGTGCCCGTATCAGGCCACGAGTCCCTCTGGTGACCCTCATCTCTGTGTCCTCGTCATCATTGAACTAAGCACAGTAACTATAAAATGCAAGAGTCTTTTAAGACTGGCAATGTTTGTCCTTGACAAGTTCCACGTTGGCAGTTAGCATGGTGGCGGCGGGAACTGCCCCGAGGTGTTGGATGGGATGGCAGGAGGCGGTGTGAGGCTGCTAAGGGGGGCCGCCTAAGGGGGTTTTAGATGTCGAGGGGCATGTCGGCGCTGCCCTCAGCCATGTCCATCTCGTCGTCACCTTCTTCTGCGTCGTCGTCCACGCGGTTGCTCACTTCCTCGCTGCTCACTATCGCATCTGGAAGAAAATATGTGGTAAATACAGGGTCCAATCCTGTATTATTACATAGAAATACAATTTTTTTTTTTTTAGTTTAATTCAGCAAATTATTTTCTCGTTTATAGGATCAGATTTACAGTTTATAGACGACAGGCGATTTCTGAAGGATTGGAAACTACCAAAGTGTATCTTGAAGTGATGATGATGCTGGTGACGTGATGGGATGATGTGTTGACCTACGATGGAGCTCTAGGTATTGAGATGAGCTAATGATAAAGTAAGAAAAAAAAGAGGAGTGTAAAGTGGTGTACATCTAATCGCAGATGGGAAAGAATTTTTTTTTTTTTTTTTTTTCTACGCGCGGGTCTATATTAGCATGTGTAGGTATAAGACAGGGGTCAGGTGAGATGAATTCACAGTAATTAAATGTCTTGACACTTAAGGGGAACGTAGTTGGTCTCTCTCTCTCTCTCTCTCTCTCTCTCTCTCTCTCTCTCTCTCTCTCTCTCTCTCTCTCTCTCTCTCTCTCTCTCTCTCTCTCTCTCTCTCTCTCTCTCACCGTCTTCATTGTCTGCAGGGATTTCAAGTCCCCATAAACACACACCACGCATTTCAGACTGACCTCTCCTTCATTTGTCTTAACATTTACCTCACGCACTGTGGTAGTCCAAATGAACAAAGGAATAGAGGGGAATAAAAAAAGAGTAAGACCATAAGCTTCCAGAGTGAACACAGATATATAGGGGAATAAAAATAAAATGGTAAGACCATAAGCTTCCTAACTGACCATAAGCTTCCTAACTGACCATAAGCTTCCTAACTGACCATAAGCTTCCATACTGACCATAAGCTTCCATACTGACCATAAGCTTCCTAACTGACCATAAGCTTCCATACTGACCATAAGCTTCCTAACTGACCATAAGCTTCCTAACTGACCATAAGCTTCCATACTGACCATAAGCTTCCTAACTGACCATAAGCTTCCATACTGACCATAAGCTTCCTAACTGACCATAAGCTTCCATACTGACCATAAGCTTCCATACTGACCATAAGCTTCCTAACTGACCATAAGCTTCCATACTGACCATAAGCTTCCTAACTGACCATAAGCTTCCTAACTGACCATAAGCTTCCATACTGACCATAAGCTTCCTAACTGACCATAAGCTTCCTAACTGACCATAAGCTTCCATACTGACCATAAGCTTCCTAACTGACCATAAGCTTCCTAACTGACCATAAGCTTCCTAACTGACCATAAGCTTCCATACTGACCATAAGCTTCCTAACTGACCATAAGCTTCCATATCTTCACTAACTACAGAGGTTAAGCTGGTGATATGTTGACACTAAACCTCTCGCTTCACTTCCTCTTGACTATCAACTTTAATTAGAGTTTATTAGGTGAAGCAGGAGGAGGACCGAACAGGAGCCGAGGGAGCTGTAGATACACACTAGGAATGATGAAGGTCCCGAACGCTAGGGTCAAGGAACGATGGTCATGGCTGAAGGTAGATAATCATCACTGTTGATCTGCATAATGACATTTATGATAATATAGTTTAGCCCTATCTACAACCCATCGTCTCTTTAACTCCTTAAGCATGACCCTTGGCTATGATGTCGTGGTCTTTGATTGGACTCTTTTAAGTGTCTGGTGAGAGATCAGGCCATCATCATACCCAAAAGTCGTACCGTCGTACTGAAGGATCGCACGGTCGTACTGAAGGATCGCACGGTCGTACTCAGGGGAAGAACTACCCGTTAGATCGTATGAAGGCGGAGTACTTCACCCCCACCTGCACCATTACCTGTGACGGAATACCTACCACAGTTGGGTGTGCCGCGGGTGCGTGTGTTGCGGAGCTCAACGCCGTGCCGGTCAACACACCAGCAGACCCCTGCCCCGGCGTGACACTGGGTCGGCTGGTAGTATCCTTCGCTATCACACTCGGGGATGTACCCTCCTGCAACCACAGAGCCCTGCGTTACTCAAGCCACACCACCACCCCCACAGACGGGGGGGAAACCTTTGCCTCCGACTAGACCGCACACCCCCTGCATGATACGGGTCAGTCGTACATTATTTACACGTAGACAGAGACAAGGGAAGAGTGCAGATGGAGGGGTGTGTGTATGGACTGACTGACTCACCTAGGAGGCCCTTGCTGGCCTTGCGGAGAGCAGCACACGGCCGCTCGGATTTGTCGAAACATTTGCACCACTCCCGGGCCGACAGGAAGATATCCCTGCAGACAGGTAAATGCGGTTAGTAAGAGTCATATATATATATATACATATCTTTCTTTCTTTCAAACTATTCGCCATTTCCCGCATTAGCGAGGTAGCGTTAAGAACAGAGGACTGGGCCTTTGAGGGAATACCCTCACCTGGCCCAATTCTCTGTTCCCTCTTTTGGAAAATTAAAAAAAACGAGAGGGGAGGATTTCCAGCCCCCCGCTCCCTCCCCTTTTAGTCGCCTTCTACGACACGCAGGGAATACGTGGGAAGTATTCTTAATCCCCTATCCCCAGGGATAATATATATATATATATATATATATATATATATATATATATATATATATATATATATATATATATATAATTTTTTTTTCTTCCTGTGAGAGAATTAAACAAGTTAGGATACTTAAGGGGAAAATTGTTTCATATAAGAAAGAAGAACAAATTATGGTACGTGAGGAAGAAATGCATAGGGTATTCCTGTTATCCTTCACCCCTTCCTCTCCCCGATCCCTACGGAGGCACACAGGAAAGTCGCCAGTCTTCTGGCCGCCAGGTGAGATCCCATACACTTGACGCACCATCCCGTACCTCAGTCGCTCTCCGTCTTCTCACTTGAAGACGGTCGAATCCCAGTATCAGTACGTCGCTCTCTCTCTCTCTCTCTCTCTCTCTCTCTCTCTCTCTCTCTCTCTCTCTCTCTCTCTCTCTCTCTCTCTCTCTCTTAATTCTACCCTGAGCAACATCTCGGTGGAGGGAGTGAGGAACCTCGTTACATTCGCCGATGCAGAAACCCAGTTTCTCACTGCGTATCTCTCTAGATTTCATTCAGTTCCCGGTGTTGATAAGTTTCACAGCACTGCACTGCAGGAGTCATAAACATGTCCCTCTGTCTGTCCTGGAAATCCCACGTAATGAACCCTCAAGATCTGTTTTCCACAACTTGGGCGTGTTGTATAGCGTCCCATCTCTCTTGTTCCGTCTGAGCGGCTTTTTTTGACCCCTAGTACGGAGCATGGCTCGCAAACCTGGGATGGCTCTCCTTCCACACCTCTCTGCCTCTCACCCTAGAGAGGAGTGGACGCCCTCTGCCTTAATGAGTCTCCTGTTTTCTCCTCTCTTCAACCACCCCTGTCCGTCTGCAGTGCTGTTGTTGTCCCTATTCTGTTTTTTAAGTATTACTTCGTCCACTGCTCTCAAGGACTGTGTGTGTGTGTGTGTGTGTGTGTATTCCTCCCACCAAAGCTTGGCCCCATCACAGTACCCGTCTCATAGATTCTTTGTGGAGACTCGGTCGCTCGATGATGAGCCGTTGTGATACCTCCTGCTTTCCGTGGAAACAGCGAAGCTGTTGAGTTCTCTTCCTTCTCGCGTCTCTCCCACTTCCTACAACCATTCCACCTTTGAGACTCGACGTCCAGGAACGCCTAAGCAGTTGTAACAGATTTCAGTGTTTTCTTCTTATCTTCTGCTTTGCTTTCCTCTTGGGACCGTCTATATTAGGCCATGTTTCCCACCCTGCCACGTCAGCTTCCATAATAATGAAAACATCGCCATGCAAAAACTCTTCATTATTTCCCTTTTATTTTGCATGACTTTTCTCATTAGACTCGGCCTTTCATGATTTTGTTTGTTGGATATATTTGTACTGAAGAATTTCCCTGTGTATATTTTTGAAAAGTATCAAAAGCATTTAACTGACATGTTTACCAGGTGAATATATAGCTCGCCCTTCCCTCCTTTTAGGCTACATTTTATTCCCCACATGTCGAGGTCACAGTATGGTGGCTCACCCGTCCAGGTCACAGTGTGTTGGCTCACCCGTCCAGGTCACAGTGTGTTGGCTCACCCGTCCAGGTCACAGTGTGGTGTCCCACATGTCGAGGTCACTGTGTGGTGGCCCACCTTTTGAGGTCACAGTGTGGTGACCTATCCGTTGAGGTCACAGTGTGGTGACCCATCCGTTCAGGTCACAGTGTGGGGACCCATCCGTTGAGGTCACAGTGTGGTGACCCATCTGTTGAGGTCACAGTGTGGGGACCCATATGTCGAGGTCACAGTGTGATGGCTCGCATGTCAAGGTCAACTTTCCTGTTGGGGTTACAGTATCGTCCCTCACCGGTCTGGGTCACAGTATGGTCCCTCACCTGTCCAGGTCACAGTACGGTCCCTCACCTGTCGGGGTCACAGTATGGTCACTTACCTGTCCAGGTCACAGTACGGTCCCTCACCTGCCTAGGTCACAGTGTGGTAACTTTCCTATTGGGGTTACAGCATGGTCTCTCATCTGTCCAGATCACAGTGTGGTAACTCACCTGTCCAGGTCACAGTACGGTAACTCACCTGCCCAGGTCACAGTACGGTCCCTCACCTGCCCAGGTCACAGTATGGTCCCTCACCTGTCCAGGTCACAGTGTGGTAACTCACCTGTCCAGGTCACATCGGTCGATGAAGGGCTTGATGCATCGCTCGTGGTCATCATGCTCCAGCTGGTACAGCTCCTTGACACTCAGCCGACCGTCGCTGTCGCCGTCCAGGTGACCCAGCATCCACGACACCTCGGGCTTACACCACGCGGGCGCTGCTGCACACAAACACACACACACCAGTGATACATTAGTCAGGCACTGGGCGAAGGCAGGGATGACGTCTGGGAACACACGCTCTTGATTTACTCACATATGTCTGACCAATAAAAGGTATAAATATGACCTGGTTTTGATAGAAAAGAGGGTGAGGAGTTGGGGGTGCTGTGGACCCTAATATTGGTGATTGGATCGTGCAGGAAATTACTATTGAATGTCGGTGATGTCGAGGGTGCGAACTACTGAGCGTCATTAAGGTTTGCCTCCAGCATCGTAGCCCCCCGGGGCACGTAGGAACTTCCTCGTAAAGAAATGAATGTACAGTGTACCAGAGCAGAGAGTGAAGGGAAGACTGTAGAGAACGAAGGTAGTATTAATGTCTTTGTAAAGTGAGGCACTTGCTTGGCTGCAGCAGCATCTGGTAGAGTGAAGGTTTAACAACAGTTTATGATGTACAAGTGTAGTCCATCCACTCTAGTGACTCTAGGTGTAGAGTTAGTCTAGCCAAGAGCCAGTGGGTGTGACTACAGGTCACAGAGGGAAGGGGTGTGAGGGAAGATTACTGGAGGGTGTTTGTGGGGGCAGGTCACCGAGGGAAGGGGGTGTGATGGTACATGACGGAGGGGGTGTGGGTGTGAGGGAAGGTCACAGAGGGAGGTGGTGTGAGGGAACATGACGGAGGGGGTGTGGGTGTGAGGGCAAGTCACAGAGGGCGGTGGTGTGAGGGAAGACGACGGAGGAGGGGAGTGTGGGTGTGTGAGGGCAGGTCATCTTACCTTTATTAACAGGGTTGGATCGGCTGCGGGAGTCGGCCATGATGACAGAGAACCAGTCCAGCATCCTGTTGCCCATCGCCTCGAGCGCGTCCTGTGTACACTCTGCAAGCACGGGGTCGCTTTCACTCATACACCCAGGGGTTAGGAAGCTCACATGTCGGCTCACAGGTGAGAGCCGTACTTACCATTACAAGCTACTGTAAGCTGGTTCACAGAGGCCAGACCCTACACAGCCTGTGTTTACTTCGTGAGGATAATACCGTCTGGTTTGGTGTCCCTCACCATCTAAGATAGTGACCTCGCAGTACGAGGTAATTTGGTCGGGTTTTCCCTCCCGGTAAAATGTACATATTGACTGCTAATCCTCGACATGTTGCTAAGATTATGTATGTGACATTCCTATAATGAATGTAAATAGATCTACTACATGAACCTCCAAGATCTACAGTATGGTGTAGTTATAGGTACAGTACTTTATACATCATGTAAGTGAGACTTCCAAAGGACCTTGCTGGGTTGGCTCATTGCACCAAGTGTCACCTCAAGTGTGCTCACCATTTGGTCCCCAGACGGTGTTGGTGGCCTTGTGGGTTGCGTCGTTGTTACGCCGGGACCACTGCCGCCGCTGGACCTGTGGGGAGTGAGGTCAGGTCAGGGTCACGAGCTGGGCTCAGATGGCTTTAGGTAAAGAGTTGATATTTTGCTGATGATTTAAGTTTGGTAACAATATCTGAGATCATCCTAAGGGCATTGGCTTTATATATATATATATATATATATATATATATATATATATATATATATATATATATATATATATATATATATATATATATATTTTTTTTTTTTTTTTTTTTTTTTTTTTCATACTATTCGCTATTTCCCGCGATAGCGAGGTAGCGTTAAGAACAGAGGACTGGGCCTCTGAGGGAATATCCTCACCTGGCCCTCTTCTCTGTTCCTTCTTTTGGAAAATTTAAAAAAAAGATGAGAGGGGAGGATTTCCAGCCCCCCGCTCCCTCCCCTTTTAGTCGCCTTCTACGACACGCAGGGAATACGTGGGAAGTATTCTTAATCCCCTATCCCCAGGGATAGTCCGGCGCTAACGTGGATTGTTGATTTGCCACGATAAGTCTTCATCATACATTATATATATATATATATATATATATATATATATATATATATATATATATATACAGACAGTACTTAAACATACATGTTTGTTTCCAGATAAAAATCTAAATTCTTCTGAAACTGGCACCTTAGAAGGTGTTCGTCAGTAGAAATAGATTTGATGTGCTTTTAACTAGTGTCGTATTGTACAGCATAGCGTATGCATTGTACAGTGTATCAGTGTATGTATTGTACGGCATATCAGTGTATGTAATGTACAGCATAGCAGTGTATGTATTGAACAGCATATCAGTGTATGTAATTACGTACAGCATATCAGCGTATGTATTGTGATATTGTCACATTGTACAGCATGTCAATATATGTAACATGTACTCAGCTGGCCACTGGTAGTACTGTTACATTTACGTGAAGTATGAAAGATGTCGCCAGAATTTGACGTAGTTTGGATTACTTTGGATTATCACACCAAATGTTATGTAGCTTCACATTATTTTTTTTATTCTCCATCTGATAATGAAAGATCAAACACCGAATACCCAGACATGAAGGTGACGTCGAGGCGCTGGTGAAGAGGCGGTTTACCAGGGTCGGGTGAGCGGGTCGCCCACCAGGCACCACCACCACCACCTGACGTGGCGCCGCCAAAGTTGATGAGAAGGAACCGAATTTACATTTTGGAGCCTCAAGATAGACGGTTGATGTGGGGGGTCGAGGGGGTCGAGAGAGAGGCGGGGGGAGGGCAAAAGTAAAGTTGAAAGTGGTTAAAGTTGTGTTGCTGGAGTAGACGGGCAGCGGGGGAGGGCTGAGGCAAGGTGAGGTGAGGTGGCTGGGATGGGGGAGGGGAAACGTTGGAGTTGACGTTGATCAACATGGTTGAGGATACGACAAGGAATAGAAGAAGAAGAAGACGAAAAAGAGGAGTTACTCACATTGTACTTGTCCGTCTGTCTGTAGCCGTCCTTGTTGTACTTGCTGCTGTACTTGCTGTAGTTACTGTTGGAGTGGTCGTTGTTCTTGTTCCCCTTGACCTTAGCAAGACGACTGCGGACGCGGTTGGTGAATTTGTCGCCCCCTTCCCTGTTGTGCTTGTCGCGCCTGCCGCCGTTCTCTCTGTTGCGGCCCTGTTGCTGTCCGTCCCGCAGGCGGCCGCGGGTCGTGTTGTCCAGGTCGTCTGCCCTGCCAGCGGAGGAGGAGGAAGCTGTGGAGGAGGAGGAGGAGGAGGGTGACTCGGGCGAAGCTGAGGAGAGGGCCGGAGTGTTGGCCTCACCCTTGGTGGTTCGCAGCTTGTTGATGTACGCGTCCAGCCGCTCACGCTGCCGGTCCTTCTTGGCTGCGTGTGAGTTAGGGTCTGAAACACAGGTGGCGCTGTTAGCCATCGTCGACCAGGTAGCGGTAGGTCGCCAACCGAGAATAGCTGGGTACACTGCAGGTATCGTCAGCAGGTGTACGTACGACAGAAAAAGAAAAAAATACAGGACGATCTACTGATAGCAATGTGCTCGAATGTCCAAAACTTCTGTAGTGATCAATGTAATTTTGATGGCGTAATTCTGATTGCTTCCTCGTCATAGTTGAAAATGGTATATTCATTTTGTGTGACTACAAAGATCTGTACGTCAATGTGAGGGGTGTGTGGTTGGCAGACGGCTGCAGCACAACATAAGCTCCCGCCGGCAGATTAAAACCCGATCCTGTGAAAATGTTGCTCCAGTAATAAAAAAAATTATGTTTATCCTATTTAGTAAAAGTAATTAGCATAATGATTAATGGCATTAGCTCACAACCTTTTAGAAAAATAGGATTTGCCTCCTGATGTGGACTACGTCCAGACACCGACGTATTGTTACTGGTGGCGTAGTGCATTATGGAGTATTAGTGAGGGTCGACTTTCATAGAATGATGATGCGTCTAACGCAGTCACATGTACGCCTACTTCTTCCTTTACGCCTATTATGAGACTTTACGTAAAACTCGTAATTTCCGGTGGAGCGTCATGGTCAGGCTGGACCGTCATGGCTGAGGTGAGCCGAGACCCAGCTGGTCCTTCAGTTATTACCCGCCTCCCCTGAATGTTTAGAAATAATTGCCTCACTCTCCCTCCCTCTCCCTCTGACACTCTCCTTTGATACTGCATACGAGACCCTCCTTCCTCTACACGACCTTCCTTCCTCTACACGACCTTCCTCCCTACATGACCCTCCTCCCTATACAACCTTCCTCCCTACACGACCTTCCACCCTACACGACCTTCCTCTCTACATGACCTTCCTCCCTACATGACCCTCCTCCCTAAACAACCTTCCTCCCTACACGACCTTCCTCCCTACACGACCTTCCTCCCTACACGACCTTCCTCCCTACACGACCTTCCTCCCTACACGACCTTCCACCCTATACGACCTTCCTCCCTTAATTTTGTTATTAAGTACTCCGGACCCTTGTGCACGGCGGTACGACCCTTCACTCGACCTTTCGATCGTCGAGTACTAGAGCCTGGCCCTTGACCACGACGATATGATCATGTATATATATATATTTATAGTCGCCATTTCCCGCGTTAGCGAGATGGCGTTAAAAACAGAGGACTGAGCCTTAGAAGGAAAATCCGCACTTGGCCCCTTTCTCTGTTCCTTCTTTTGAAAAAATGAAAACTGGAGTGGAGGAAATCCAGCCTCCCGCTCCAGCCCCTTTTAGTCACCTTTATAGACACGTAGAGAATACGTGGGATGTAGTCTTTCTCCCCTATCCCCAAGGATTATATATATATATATATATATATATATATATATATATATATATATATAAATATATATATATATATATATATATATATATATATATATATATATATATATATATATATATATTATACTTGATCGCCATCTCCATCGTCAGCGAGGTAGCGTCAGGAAACAGACGAAGAATGGCCCATCCACTCATATACTCACACATACATAAACGCCCATACACGCACAATATATATATATATATATATATATATATATATATATATATATATATATATATATATATATATATATATATATATATATATATATATATATCAACAAATACACATATAACACATATACATATACACAGACATATACATATATACAAGCATGTACATATTCACACTTGCTTGCCTTCATCCATTCCCGGCGGTACCCCTCCCTACAGGAAACAGCAGTGGAACACGTCATGCGGCACAGGATTATTCGCAGCGTCTACACCTGACGCTCGTGATGAAGAGGTAACTTCAGATAATGGGAGACTTACCCACAGTACGAGGCCAGCCCACGACGGATGTGCAAGTTGCTCGTGCCAGAGGGAGAAGCTGGGAATGTGTTGATAAACTTGGGTAATTTTCAAGGTAATGTGTGTAGGTGGGTGGGTGGGTGGCGGCAGGGTGTTCATTAAGGAGAAAATGATGTCATCATTGTGACAGAGTGTGTTGCCCGTGGACGAAAGTTTTCATCGTTAATTAGGGTAATTATTGTTGTGCTGGTGAGTTGTTGTGTTGCAATTATCATTAACGGGAGGGTGGGGTGGGGGTGGGGGGATATGGCCAATTAAATCTGGGCGATAAAAGTAAAGCGAAAATTGCCCGAGTTTTTCTCTAAATGGAAAAGTAATCAGAGGAAGGATCACATCTACCGTAGAGGATCACGTAGAGGATCACGTCTACCGTAGAGGATTACGTCTACCGTAGAGGATCACATCTTCCGTAGAGGATCACATCTACCGTAGAGGATCACATCTACCGTAGAGGATTACGTCTACCGTACAGGATCACATCTACTGTAGAGGATCACATCTACCGTAGAGGATTACGTCTACCGTAGAGGATCACATCTACCGTTGAGGATGACATCTACCGTAGAGGATCGTATCTACTGCAGAAGGTGAACCTTCTGTACCCTAGAAGTCTTCACTCTGGAGAGAGAATGAGTGGGAAAGTTTGCTTGTAAAGAGAAGTGTTATGGAGAGAGAGAGGGGTTGAGCCAGCTGTAAAGGTGGCTATCAAGTTCCTCCTCCCTGGCCCAACTTGTCTCTCTTCCCTCTGCCTCCTACATACGTGGATCGCGGGCATTTCAGTCCTCACACACACACACACACACACACACACACACACACACACACACACACACACACACACACATACTCTCTCTCTCTCTCTCCGTCTTGCACATAAAACTCGACAACATGTAGCCTATGCGACTCTGTTCTTATCTCTCTATTTTTCTGCGGTGAACACTCCGCGCTAGCCCTGCCCAGTGGCAAAATCTCGTCGTAGGTAGAGTGTAAGGGCTGGGGCGCTGCCCTCCCGCGCGGGTGTAGAACCCTCTCCCCGTGCTGAGTTAATTGCAAATATGTAATTACAGTATGGAGGGTAATGTCTTGCTAAGGTCAGGGAAGAACTGGTTCTGCAAGACTTCATGATGTTTAGCATGACGGCGTGGCCCCTCGAGAGCGGCGGTGCGGCCCTTGAGCACGACGGTGCAGCCCTTGAGAGCGGCGGTGCGGCCCTTGAGCACGACGGTACCGCCCTTGAGCACGACGGTGCAGCCCTTGAGAGCGACGGTGCAGCCCTGGAGCACGACGGTGCAGCCCTTGAGAGCGGCGGTGCGGCCCTTGGACACGACGGTGCAGCCCTCGAGCACGACGGCAGCGGCCCCTGGGTATGATGGCTTGGCCTTCGTCCCAGTCCTTAAGGATCAAATCAAGAGGCCAGGCCATCGTCTCGCACGACCGTAACGCCCCTTTGCTGGAGGGTCGTGCCGTCGTGTTGCAAGGGTCTCGGGGATGTGGGCGTGTGTGTGTGGGTGTGTGTGTGTCTCTTCCGTCGTCCAGGTCATAGTGTCAGGTCCAGACGCCCAGGGAAAGAGGAGGAGGAGATGACGCCTCCAGCTGTGCTATACGATAACTGGTGACGTGACGCACTGCCACTCTGTGTGTGTGTGTGTGTGTGTGTGTGTGTGTGTGTGTGTGTGTGTGTGTGTGTGTGTGCGTGTTTGTGTTGCTATGAAAAGTTTGGTGTAGGAGTAAAGTCGTGTGTGAGTGAGTGTGAGTGTGAGAGCTGTTGTAATTACTGGGCTGCACTTGAGTAATGTGTTCCTCCCTGACTAACTTCCTCACCGTCTCCCGCCCTCGTTCCCAACCTTCTCTCTTTACTTTCATTTTTCGTCTCCCCGGGTCATTATTTTCCCCTGGTGTGTTCTCCCCTCGGGGGAAAAAAACTGGGTAATGAACGGAGGGTAAGCAGTGTCTGTACACGTGTCCATTTTATAGTATACTGAGGTTAAGTGGCTGGAATTACTGAGGTTCGTTGATTGTAGTTACTGAGGTTCCGTGGTTGTAACTTCTGAGGTTCCGTGGTTGTATCTACTGGGGTTCCGTGGTTGTGACTACAGGGATTCCGTGGTTGTAACTACTGAGGTTCCGTGGTTGTGACTACAGGGGTTCCGTGGTTGTAACTACTGGGGTTCCGTGGTTGTGACTACAGGGATTCCGTGGTTGTAACTACTGAGGTTCCGTGGTTGTGACTACAGGGGTTCCGTGGTTGTAACTACTGGGGTTCCGTGGTTGTGACTACAGGGGTTCCGTGGTTGTAACTACTGGGGTTCCGTGGTTGTGACTACAGGGGTTCCGTGGTTGTGACTACAGGGGTTCCGTGGTTGTGACTACAGGGGTTCCGTGGTTGTAACTACTGGGGTTCCGTGGTTGTGACTACAGGGGTTCCGTGGTTGTGACTACAGGGGTTCCGTGGTTGTGACTACAGGGGTTCCGTGGTTGTAACTACTGGGGTTCCGTGGTTGTGACTACAGGGGTTCCGTGGTTGTGACTACAGGGGTTCCGTGGTTGTGACTACAGGGGTTCCGTGGTTGTAACTACTGAGGTTCCGTGGTTGTGACTACAGGGGTTCCGTGGTTGTAACTACTGGGGTTCCGTGGTTGTAACTACAGGGATTCCGTGGTTGTAACTACTGAGGTTCCGTGGTTGTGACTACAGGGGTTCCGTGGTTGTAACTACTGGGGTTCCGTGGTTGTGACTACAGGGGTTCCGTGGTTGTAACTACTGGGGTTCCGTGGTTGTGACTACAGGGGTTCCGTGGTTGTGACTACAGGGGTTCCGTGGTTGTGACTACAGGGGTTCCGTGGTTGTAACTACTGAGGTTCGTTGATTGTAGTTACTGAGGTTCCGTGGTTGTAAGTTCTGAGGTTCCGTGGTTGTAACTACTGAGGTTCGTTGATTGTAGTTACTGAGGTTCCGTGGTTGTAAGTTCTGAGGTTCCATGGTTGTAACTACTGGGGTTTCGTGGTTGTAGCTAATGAGGTTCCTTGCTTGTAACTACTGGGGTTCCGTGGTTGTAACTGCTGAGGTTCCGTGGTTGTAACTACGGGGGATCCGTGGTTGTAGCTAATGAGGTTCCGTGGTTGTAACTACTGGGGTTCCGTGGTTGTAGCTAATGAGGTTCCGTGGTTGTAACTACTGGGGTTCCGTGGTTGTAGCTAATGAGGTTCCTTGGTTGTAACTACTGGGGTTCCGTGGTTGTAACTGCGGGGGATCCGTGGTTGTAGCTAATGAGGTTCCGTGGTTTAGCTAATGAGGTTCCGTGGTTGTAACTACTGGGGTTCCGTGGTTGTAGCTAATGAGGTTCCTTGGGTGTAACTAACTGGAAGATAAATACCCCGTTCGTGATGGTGGCAGATCCGTCCTCAGCGCCGGGATGGTCTGTGGGTAATTTCAGCTCAGTTGGCATTACTGGTCCAGGTGTCGGAGGTCGCCGCGTTCCCAGCAGCGTCAGTACCCGTCCCGGACACCACCCACCACCCACCACCACCCCGCCAGTGTTTACCCCGACCTGCAGGCAGTCGTGCCATCACCCCACGACTTGTGGACTCACGCCCCCCATCCCCCACCCCCCTAACTGCACTTTCGTCAAGGTTATCACAGGGTCAGAGGTCACGAAACTTCACGAAACTCCCCCCCCCTAAACACTCGAGACGTCACAGTGTCTAAAGGTACTCGTTTCCTGGCTGGTCCTCGCCTAAGCCCTAGCCACCACAGGGGGTGACATTCCACCCCACCAGCTGACTTTTGTCTTCCCTCGTCAACCTCCTATCCACGCTACCTAGCCGTCTTTCTACTACAGGGCCTTCTGACCTCATCCCATCCATCCTATCTATCCTTCTGACACCGTCTCTATCCACTAGCTATCAACCTCTCTCAAACCTACTCTTTGGCGTCTATCCGACTTCGTCCTTCTTCTCAGGCTGTCTTCCTGAGCGTCTCTTAACCTCTGCCTATCCCTCTGGCCATCTCTGTCTTTCCTATCCGTTCCCGGCTCTCTCTCTCTCTCTCTCTCTCTCTCTCTCTCTCTCTCTCTCTCTCTCTCTCTCTCTCTCTCTCTCTCTCTCAATTTGACCCTGCGTGCGTGCGTGCGTTTGCAGCCTGAGCAGGAGCTGGTCTGGCTGACTGCCCCTGTGACGCGCTGTGCTGGGTCTAGGCCCCATTCCCCCCCAGACCCCTGGAATGTGTTGGGTCTAGGCCCCATTCCCCTAGACCCCTGAAATGTGCTAGGTCTAGGCCCCATCCATCTCCCCTCGACGCCCGGAATAAGCTAGGACTGAGCCCTATCCCCATGTGGCCAGCCAGCTCTCTCTCTCTCTCTCTCTCTCTCTCTCTCTCTCTCTCTCTCTCTCTCTCTCTCTCTCTCTCTCTCTCTCTCTCTCTCTCTCTCCCCCCCCCCCATATCTCTCCCGCCAGCAGCCCCCCCACGCGCACTGCCCTCACCACTTGTGTCAAACTTATAATATTTCATAAAATCGAGTTTCCCCGCGTGCGTGTTCCCCCTTGTTATGAAACATCCCGACTGTAGGAATTAATTTTGGCCTCTATAAATATGTACGTCCCCGAAGATCCACTGTTTACTGTTTGCAAATACGATCAGAAATTTGTTGTTTTCATCTCGTTTGTTCCATCTGTTCTTTCAAATGTTTGGTGTTCTGATGGTTTGAATACTTGGGCTTACTGGTTACATGGGGGAGGGGGTCGGTGGTTGCAATATTTCTGTGAAGAAGATGACAGCGAGGTTGACATACTCACTGATATACTACTGCCAGGAGCTTGGAACACAAGAAAGTATTATAAACACAACATGGGCGTTATAGAGACGACATGGGCAATATATATAAACACATGGGCATTATAGACCCGACATGGACAATATATATACACAACATGGGTATTATAGACAGCTTGGCATTATATACACAACGTGGGCGATATAGAGACAACACAGGCAATATTAACACTTAACATGGACATTATAGACCCAATAGAAACCTTATAGATTCGACATGGGGATTATTGACATC
This sequence comes from Panulirus ornatus, assembly GCF_036320965.1. Taxonomy (NCBI): domain Eukaryota; kingdom Metazoa; phylum Arthropoda; class Malacostraca; order Decapoda; family Palinuridae; genus Panulirus; species Panulirus ornatus. Next base: position 12,137,882 of record NC_092265.1, on the reverse strand, counting down.
TCAGGCATTACAGACAAAACATGGGCATTATAGACACAACATAGGCATTATAGACTCAACATAGGCATTATAGACACAACGTGGGCATTATAGACACATCATGGGCATTACAGACCTAAGATGGGCATTATAGACAGAACATGAACATTATAGACAACACGAGCATTATTCTCCTAACGCTTCCTTAAGGGCAAAGATCACAACGCCACACACACTTCTCTACCTGTGACCACACTTCCATCCGTGCCCCCAGTAAACTGCCTGTGGCACAGACTGAAGCTCTGCCACACGGAGCGTCAGGAGTTGGCCTTGCACATCCCCCATGGACAGGACAGCGTGAATCCAATCTGGATACTTGGATGAATATCAGGCGGGCCCAGTCACGCTCAGTGTGCTGGTCCTGGTGACGTCCAGTCTCATGTGACGGAAGCGTTACGAGAGGCATGATACTGGTGACATTGGTAACAGTGTGTGTGGAGAAATTGCGTTACGTACCTACCTGAGGGTCTACATGTGCTGGAGGCACGTTCATACTATCGGGGACTGACGGCACTGGTCGTCGCTAGGGTAAGTCGTGGACACGACCATGATGAGGACCCTTCCGTTGAGTCCGGGACGCGTCACTTTCATGTGTATCATCCCTGGGCACATCCCTGATGACTGGGGGAGGTCTCCGAGGGGAAAGACCAGGACGTATCTCTGGGGACTTACTTCTCCTAGTACATACTGGGGACGCCAGGTGACTTGTCTCCACAAGGACAAGCCTGGTGGGACACTAGAGGACTCTTACCTCCACAGGTATTATGATCCTTGCTCACTTGGAGCACCTCCCTCCACGAGGACAGACCCGGGACACCAGGCGACGTGCTCCCACTATAAACCAGCCTGGGCCGCCACCGTGTGGGACTCACCTTTACAAGGACAGAAGCCCTTGCATGTGATGCGGACGTTGGCGTCGTGTATGCAGTTGTGGTAGTGGAGGCGACACAGGGAGGAGTAGGTACGGTTGTCGGAGCCACACAGGAACACCGGCCGCACCACAGGGCACGACGGGCACTGCCTGTAGGAAGAAGAACAACAGTGAGACTACCGCAGTGCATCACCAACATCACTAACATCACCACCAACATCACCACCAACATCACCAACAACACCAACATCTGATCACCACCATCACCAACATCTCATCATCAACAACATCACCAACATCATCACCAACATCACCACCACCAACATCACCACCACCACCATCACCACCAACATCATCACCAACATCAAGTCTGCAGCAGCAGTAGTGAGTCGGTGAAATACATTGTGTGTAAACCAGCGACACTTGGTCTATGAAAGGATATTTTAGGGAGGTAAACCACACGGATCAAAGGAAGTTTACACATGGGAAAGGTATATACCTTTATGGGTAAAGAGCAGCAGTTAACTCTATAAATGTATACTCTAGCGTTCACCGGTAACGGTTTAACTCGTAACATTTCACGATAGAGGAGGTGACCGCCAGAAGAGGGGGGGCGAGCAAACAGGACCAGGAGGAGGTGGTGACTGCCGGTCACAGTCAAGACTGAGGGTCAGATGTGTGAATGTGAATGCACTCGATCGATTCTGTTGTGACAACACATCTGCCGATACACCTTACCGGGGACCGACATCTGTCTTCGCTCACTTGTCTTTTTCCACAAGTGAAGAAAAAAAAGAATGTCTTTCGCTTGAAGTGTTATATTCGAAATAGATAGATAGATAGATAGATAGATAGATAGAGAGAGAGAGAGAGAGAGAGAGAGAGAGAGAGAGAGAGAGAGAGAGAGAGAGAGAGAGAGCATTTGTTAGCAAAGACACGAACTGAAGGAAGGGGAGGTCCACATTTATCTAACCCACTGACGAGGTAACCAGATGCCACGTCGACCGTCCTGGGAATAAACAAATACCATTATAGGATTGCTGGGAACAAAACACACACACACACACACACACACACACACACACACACACACACACACACACACACACACACACACACACAAGCGTTGTAGACACAAAAGTTCGAGGACTCCACCCAGCATCAAGCGTCTCTCTAGAGCTGATAAGCTTGCCGTAGTTGAGAGCCTTATGTAATATACCTTATGGTCGTCTGAGCTGTGGTTGAGAGCCTTATATATGTCCTTACGGTCGTCTGAGCCTAGGGTTGTTGTTCTCAGCAGTGGCCTCCAGGCTGGGCCAGGTTATGGCTGCCAAGCTGT